>NW_019392864.1:100221-225406 GCF_000648675.2 Cimex lectularius | reverse complement strand
GGTTCACTTTGGCAATTCATGTCGAGAGACGTGGTTGTAGAAGTCCTTCAACCTGATGATGAGCTAAAAGGCTCGAAATCCGGATCGTTGCAAAACAATTTACTGTGAGTAGGAACTATCTTTTTAAATACTACTGTGACATGTCAAAGTTGTGAGGTGATTGAAACATCGGCACAGCTGCTAACTTTCCTTTCTATAATATGGAAAGACTGTAAGTATTCACCTCAAAATATTCTACATAAGTATTATGTATTCACATCATTTTATAAGTCTTCAAGATAATACAATAGAAATCTATAAACAAAGACATGTAGAAAATATACTATTATATTTCAATAATTTTGTTACACCTCTGCCTGACTGCCTACCTTTTCTGTAAAATTGTCTTTTGTTTTGTTACTTTTCTTGCGGGTGTCCGATATGTCTAAATGCCGTTTTCTAATCCGGCAAAAAGTATTTTAGGTAGTAAGGTAGAAATGAAAAAAACTTCCATAATGAAGACAATAAATATAAATAAATTGAAATCAGATTAAAGGAGATCACTGATACATAACCCATTAAAAAGTATGAGTTTCCATATCTTTAGGTGGTAAAATTAAATTAACTCTCGAACCAAAGAAGACTTAAAGAGTGTATTTCTCAGCTGTGGACCTCCTTATTTACTAAGGGCGATAAGGCTTTATTTCTAATCTTTTCAGATCCCTTTTAGTCTATTTCTTCGCCGGGAGACAAAGAATCTAGCCAGGCGTAAAACATTAGAATCAGTCCGACTGTAAGAAAGGGCACGGAATTAAAAGGAAGACGAGGGCGGCTGTGTTGGTTGACAAGAAATGTTTATTTAAATGACTGATGAGACAAATATTGCTTGGTGTGGGTCGGCCAAAAACTAATAGCTGACCTCTTATCCCGTCTTCCAAACTCTTCAAACAAGAATATTTACATATTAAATGTTATCGCGTTGTTTACACGGGGCCAGCCCTTCTGCAAACGCGCTTTTAATCATTTTTCCACCCGGACGTCGTCTGACGAGTCGCCGGGTCGGCTTTTTTAGACATGCTCTCGACCCTGGGGGTTTTCTCGCAAAAGCGGTTTTCTCGATTGAATAATTAAACGGGTTAAAATCCCATTTAACGCGAGAGGCCGCTTCGAAACTATTTCCGTTCATATTCTCTCTGGTGATATCGCAGACTTATACAATATCCGTTTGTCATAATTAATGAACTACTGAGAAATCATGATTAAGAAAACTAGAAGCGGACTTTGAAATGGTATCTGTTAAATGACTGGGGATTGAAATTCTGCCTGCTCGTCGGGCGTTGATTAATTTGTAATGTGTTTTCTACTCGGAATCCAACGACTGGGGTAGGTTTAGTTTCCCAAACAACTCATTAAGAAAATCCGCGTACTACCTGTAACTTATACTCTCTACTTCAACACTTGTAATTTAGCAAAGATAATTATGCTTTAATTTTCCGAACTTCCAACAGTTCTGACAACACGCATGAAAACTACCTTCCCCCCCGTTTAACGACTTGAAGAGATTTAAGCCAGGAACACATTTACCCGATGCAACGCTATGCGACGCTACCTGATGCTATCTGACTCTGACTCGTTTTTGTAGGGTGCCCACATCTATCCGACGTCAAGCGCACGCCACGTACAGTCACACAGCGTGTATCACAATAATCACTATCGCAATCGCAACACCTCTCTTATTCTTAATGCATTATTTTGAGCAAAACCATGTAATAAATTGTTTGTTAAATTTAATTGTTTTAAATAAAGTTATTCCGGTGTTTTGATAAATTTTCTTCCACCATCATAATTAAATAATTTTTATAAAAACATGAATTTTTGATCACGTTTAATTTGGCTTACATTAACATAGGAATGTTGTAATTGATTTAACGACAAAATTATTTATAATTAGTTTGAAATAAACTACAAAATGTATGAGTGGCCTTTTCTCAAGCTGCTCGATGAAAATGGTGTAATTTGTGTGGTGATTAGTGATCGTTAANACAGTTAATTTGGTTTATATTAAAATAAGTATGTTGTAATTAATATAACGACAATAATACATGTAGTTGGAATAAAAATATGAGTGTCCGGTTCTTTTGTCTTCGACTGTACTCGATGCGACCCGACGAAAATTTGGACCGTGGGGATTGCGTAGCGTAGAGTAGGGTAGCGTTGCGTGGCATCGGGCAGATATGCATGGGGGTAATGGGGGTAATACAATCTTATCGAAAATTGGACCTTGGATTTGCGTCGGGTAGCATCGGGTAAGTGTGTTCCCGACTTTAAGGGGGTTTTCACTCCAAGCAAAAAATGTATCAGTTTAGTTGTACGATTTCACATTCTAAACTGATGGTTGTACATCAAACTTTTACAGGTTTTACAAGTGAATGTTTCAGAAAATACGAACGGCCACGGTGGGGATCGAACCCACGACCGTCTGTCTGTGACACTCCGCATTTAACACTATTCGTCCCAGGTTCCTTCCATAAATTAAACAATTTAATAATAACTGATGATTTATCTGATGTTACATAAGTTATAGTTCGGCAAACTGGAAGCATGCTTTGAAACATGTCCAGTTAAACCACTCGCGATTGAATTTATGTCTGGATTGCCGTCAAGGCGAATATTCATTTATTATCCTACAAATTCTCACCCTTCCACGATGAATGCATTCTAAAGCCTGGAATCGAACAAGGCGATCAATAATTTAATAGCCCCTAAGCTGATCTCGAAAAGAGTGCTCATATTTTCTTTATTTGGATTATTAATCTACTGTCAGATAAGATGAATAAAAACAAAATTAAGCTTGTTTAATGTGAATGTTAGATCCTCTATGCACAATTTAGGCTGGTCGAAAGGACTTCAGCAAAGTATTCTAACTGAGATCGTAGCAATGTTAACCGCCCCCTTTTTTTCTTAGCATGTTAAACGTTAATTTTTCCGCAATGCTGCGCGAGGCGATTGGTAGAACCAAAAATAAAGCTATAACAGCCCTTGAAGGCTTGCTGTTGTTTGTTATGGTTTTGTTTTGTGTTAAATTGTAACATGCCAGAAATTAGTCAAAAAGGAGAATTGATCAACTCTTTCATTCAAAATTCACCGTAGTTCCTTACATGGGCTTCAGAATAATTGCCTACCTGAGGTGGGATCAATGTTACTTACTTAAACTCAATATACTTGCTTTATGCATAATGTTTAACGTGAATGTTAGTCAACCTTCGATGCCCAACCTCAGGTTTTAGGTCGCAAAGACATCGAGGAATAGGTGTTCATGGAAGGACTGAACTGCAAGCACGTGGTTTGAAGATGACTGGAACGTCAACAAAGGTAATTGTAGTTCTGGGAAGTTTGCTGTGTATATGCTAAAATTAACGGTCCTAGTACGCTCCCTCGAGGAACGCCAAAGAATGTACAATGGATTAGTGAGGTTGGTTTGATCATTTTCAAGGCAGAGAAGACCATACTTGGGAGAATTTTACGAGGAGAGAGTGTGTATTAAAAAAAGACGATTTGGGTTTAAGGAGTAGAACCTGATGTCAGATGTGATTGATCGATTTATTAAAACGTAAGGCAGGATTTCTTATGCTCAGGGATGCTGCGATGACCGGTGGATTGTCGATTAATGGAATAATTTTGGTCATAAACAAATGTACTACACATATTATAAAGAAAAATGACTGTATATCGTTGACAGGACTAACAAATGTAATCAGCTGTGGCTTAATGGCCATAATTAGTGCGATTTTTTTAATATAGGAGGGGTTTATGCGGAGAAATATATATATGCAGGGTGGGCGACCAAGACCCGAGGGGTTAAATGCCTGGGTAGACTCCTACCCCATCCGTAAAAGGTCCGGGACTTGGTCGGCTCACGTGTCCTGCATAAACCTCTTGGACCTGTTCACAAACCCCAAGATTTTGGACCATTTCATCTCGGGGAGTGATTTGGTGATGTCCTCTCCTTCAAAGATTTCAAATCTAGACCTAGCATACCTATCACACTCTACGAGGTAGTGCCTTGCCGTTTCTTCTTTTATTTCGCAGAAGCGGGAGATGCGGAGAAATAGATACATGCATACATTTGTATAGCTCAGCCGTGTTAAATCAAAGTAAAACGTATGATTATCTCTTTGTAAAAAAGTGTTTAAAAAATAATTCAAAAATTGTTTTATAGTGAACTGAAATTTAGGTTTTGTCTGTTAAATGTCGACTTTATTTAGTAATTACTGAGAATTACTCCTATATCTTACAACAACCGGGAAACTCGAGACAGGCGGAAACTTGACAATCCTGGATACTGTTCTACCTCAATTAATGAGAGGCTCAAGGGCTTTTATACACGACCTGGGACTCGGAGGCCAATTGCTCACGCCGAAAAAATCCGGGCTTAGGGCCACATGCAACGCGCGGTGCACCAAACACATCATATACCCCACGCAATCCAGTGCACCGCTTTAAAAATGTTTCTAGGGAAAAGCTCACTTGTAACCTTTTAAAGCGACTGTTTTACAGACATTTTTTTGCAATATAAAGTTAGATATTAGGGGTATTCACGATGTTTGTAAGATGTTTTTTTGTAAGACTCGTGTTAAAAATGTCCAGTAAGATCGTGAACGCTCCCTTTTTTTCTTAGCATGTTAAACATTAATTTTTCCGCAATGCTACGCGTGGCGATTGGTAGAACCAAAAATAAAGCCATAACAGTCCTTGAAGGCTTCTTGTTGTTTGTTTTGTGTTAAATTGTAAGATGCCAGAAGTTAATAAAAAAGAAAATTAATCAACTCTTTCATTCAAAATGCTATCTATGTACTCGAAAATTAATAACCAATGAGACGCTTTAATTCAGTGCAGTTAAAAGAAAAAAAGGAGAAAAACAAGTTTTTTTTAAATAAATTTTACGAGGGTTCGCAACAGCAGAGCTCATATCAACCCTCGGGGTGTCGGTGTTTTTGAAAAAAAGCCCATTCGTAAGTATGTCGGGTTCGAATGCAGCGGCCACCGACGCCCCCCCCCCCAAAAAAAAGTTTTATTTACCCCAAATTTAACTTGAAAATATCCTAATATTTTTTTTTTAGATTAACTTTAACGTGTGTGGTGATTAGTGCCCGTTGGTCGATGATTATTGGGAAATCGTGAGATGCGGTCTAGTGTACTTTAGGTTTTAGTTAACTGATCATTAATACATTTCAAATTCGACTGGAAAATGCAAGAAAAATGTACACGTTAAAATTATTGATTATTCGGAAATCTAGTGTGATGTAGGTTTCAGAAAAACATTTTCTTTATCGTGCTAAAGTTTCGATCTTTATTGAGATCATCTTCAGGGCCTAGGATTTACAAACATTGTTTAAATTTAACAAATACATGTAGGATGTGGAAAAAAGTGAATATACAGTGTAAAATATATTTTTTATATTCATTCAATTTATTTCTACTCACTCAAAGTGTTTGTTTTCTGCGTAATTGTGCCATTCTTGCGAGTAGTGTTGACAGTGCCCACTCTGGTACTCTCAACACGACACGCAAGAATGACACATCTACACGGAAAACAAACACTTTGAGCCCTGAAGATGATCTCAATAAAGATCGAAACGTTGGCACGATAAAGAAAATGTTTTCCTGAAACCTACATCACACTAGATTTCCGAATAATCAATAATTTTAACGTGTCCATTTTTCTTGTATTTTCCAGTCGAATTTGAAATGTATTAATGATCAGTTGTTATGGTTATGCCAAAAACAAACTTTACGGCTGATTTCATTGCACTTACACCTCTTTGGTTTTTTCCTAACATGTTTGGGAACGCATGCGACAGACCAAACCAGCTACCATTGTCCTACATTTCCAGCTTATTTTTCAAAGTCAACGTATATGTAAATATTTTCATTGTTTAATAAACCAGACCAGTTTTAGTGATTGTGGTAATCCAATTACAAATTAGCTTTAAAATATTAGGATTTATGCTCGATGAGTAGGAGCTTAACGTAGATGGTTTAGAGATGACAGGACTAATCAACAAATCAGGTAATAAATAATTACTGAATTTCAGTTCACACATTTGGAAAAACGGGTTAAACCGGAATGATGGAAGCCGTAATGTTATTTAAATTAACCGGATTAAGCAGACTAAGTGCTAATTATTACTAATTCGCAGTATCTGTTTGAAACACGCTTGATCACACACAAATTGATAAGGTATTAATTAAACATTTTCCAACAGGATTTACATCGATACAATCGATAAGTCTGTTTATAAGAACATGCCGTCGCGAGGAATATCGAGAATTCCGGGGTGAGTGTGTCTGGAGAGTAAAAGTAAGTTATGAGCGGGAATGGTGTCCAACCAACCCCCGGAGAATATCGAGCACTCTGGGAAAGTGAATGTGACCAGATATCTATGTATGTATAGCGTGTTGTGTTTACGTTAATTTATTTTCATAAATGAAATTTATTAGCGTGAAATGAAGGGGTTGCTCCGGGGAATATCGAGAATTCTCTGGGTTGAGTGTGTGGGTGATGATTTATGTATTCTACGTGTTGTGTCTATTCTGTAGATGACAACCCGAGGTGCAAGTGAGGCTAGTATCTTACGATTTTGACGTAGTATGCATATAAAAACAAATTCAGTAGCCAGATCGAGACGCTCAAATGTTTTAAATTTAATGTTTAAACCGAAATACGCGAAAAAGAAGAAAACAGAGCTGTTAGTCAGTCACAAATCTCCCACATTATTTATATATGAACATTAAGAATAACTAAGGATAATGAAATTACAGAACTTTGCTCATAGAAAACTAACTGAAACCCTTAACAATATAGGCCGAAATTACTCTAGAAGACGAAAAATAATCATACTGTAAAACATGAAAAAATATAAATTAACAGAAGCTCACATATATCATTTACTTCTTTCAATTAATTAATCCTTCTATGTAAGATTTTGGTTGAAATGAATAAGTCAGTGTCACGAGCGGGATTCGAATTATTTACTCCATTCAAAACAAAAACATACGAGAAAAATAGGAAAACCCAGAAAGGTACCTTGTATTACAAGACAACTAAAAAAAAAAGATTTTTTTTAACGGCCTGGTGATCTTGCATATTAGCCAGAGGTGAATTGTGTATTTCTTCGGGGTGAAGGAGTGTGTGAACAGAAGGGCAGGAGCTAACGTGGGAATCGAACCCATTACAGCGCGTACTACGAGCCGAGTGTCACTCTAACCACGCGGTTACCGCGGTCCCCCGCCCAAAAAATGGTCTTCAACAAACAAAAAATTCTTAATTTCATAAAAAGCAGAAATTGGTGGCATGACGAAACTGGTCTGCTTTAACTTTTCCCACGAGGGTATTTTAACTACGAATTTAAACTAAGAACGTTAAAAGGTTTAAATGAAGAGAATTAGACACTATAGTTTAATGGTGGGAAAAGCCACAACAACCGATCATTAATAATAATATAATTAATGAGAATAGTCAAATTAATTAACTCACTAAAATTAATAATATACCATACTTTATTCGTAACATAAAAAAATTGAATGCATTTTAAAAGCTAGAAATAACATGGGACTTCTTGTGCAAGAAAAGGGTTGTAGTTTAGCATAAAAATTGCATTTTTGGCCAGAAAAATGAACTCTACCCCTTTCAATTTGTTTCATATAAGCCGGCAGCTCACAACCCTAACCAAATTTTGGATACTGATTTTTCCATCTTACAATGTTTAAATTGGATTTCATGGTGTGTCATTGCTTGAAGGGTCCAACGGTGCCCGGTCCGGTGCTATGTTTACTAATATCGATTACATCCATTCCGTCAGGTTTTTCTTTATCTGCTAAGAGATTTATTACTGCTGTTGTCTTCTCTCTTTTCACCAAAATACTTTCTCAACTATCAAACTTAAGTCGTAGTTGTTATAAAGCGGCGTATCTAGCCGAAGGTCGTGGGTTCGAATCCCGCTCGTGACACTGACTTTTTTATCTCAACTAAAAACTTTAATTAATTGTACATATTAATTGGTCAAGCGGAACACGAAAACTAGTGAATTTAATAAGTTGTTATAAAGGTCAAACATGAAACTATTTTTTTTTCAAATAAAGTACAGCGTTGTTCGGAGAGGTAAGTCTTTATAAGACAGGACTGCCTTTCCTAGGATAGAATAGAATAAAATAGGAAATATTGGAGAACACTTTTCATAAGGTATGTTCTGTTGTGTATGCCTCTTATCACAGATATCATATACATTTATAATCTGTTTATAACATAATTTTTTGTTAAGTAGGATTTCCTCTTTCTCCCATTGGGTCAGTTTTGTTAGTAGTTTATTCGCTTGCCTCACGCCTAGCGTGCCTAACATTTTTTGTGCATTTTGTGTGTTACTGGAGTTTATGGATATCCGGCACGGAGGACCAAAATAAAATGCATTGTGCGATATATAAGGAAATCATGTCATATCGGTTGAATATACCACCATGAACGCATAAAACAATAAAATAGAATATATTTACATAATCAATTCTAGCCTGGGGCTGTATTTTTTTAAAAGACGCAAACCCACACTTGGATGTTGAAGGTGAGGTGGCCATCAGTACTACACCATGTTATTATTAATAAATGCCCGAGAAAGTATTACAAACTGACAAAAGGACAAGGGACCTTCTCCAAGCAAATCGTTTTAAGCTAGTTTTCATGCTGCCTCGTTGTTTGAAATCACCTGGTAACCTAGATTTGTACTATTTGTAAAACAGGGTGTTCAAGTTATTTCGGCAGTTCCAGACATTTTATGTTGATCCCGTAGGTCTAGAGACTCTTTAGAGCTATCTGGCTTGGCCAGACTGAAATTATCCAGGCATACGCTGATCGGCTAATTTTATATAAAAATAAACAAGAATCCTAAATCACTGTTTTAAGTGATTTTTTTTGTTAACAAATTTACTTTAGTACATTTCACAATTGTACAATTATTAAGGGTAGATGTTACAGGAAACCGAAGGTCGATGGTTACCATATGAAGAGTATTAAAATAATTTGCATATTTCTCCATAAGATTTGCATAAAGGAGAATTTTCAGTTGAAAAGATGGCAGAAACGCAGAGACCCGGCGACTTAGATTTTCATGATAAATTAATTTTAGGGTTTATTTGTAGTGTCTGCGTGTAAACCAGTGTCAGTTGTTTGATCTTTAGTGATAATCTCCGGGTCCTGGTAATTTAGTCCATCTTGTTTGTACAAATGGAAGGTGTTTAGCAAATTAAATGAAGCGACCTTTGCCCAGAAGGAGTTTGCTGGACGTCCCTTGGACACACAGAACGGTGGAATAATTCAAAACATGTCCCTACCACTGGAAAGTGAAAGGTATAAAAAAACACTTATAAATACTCAATGACTGAGTAAAGAGATTAGGACGGCGGGCATTGTTTAACACGGCAATACAAATGCTCCAGACCAACGGATAATTCCATCCCTTTGATGTAGTTGTAAAACGGTTGGTAAGTCTTTTTTTTTCGTGAATCCCTTTTTTTTAATGTTTCACTTAAACATCATTCGTCTCACAGTTATCTCTAAAATTTGAATATCCCTCCTTGACTCTCTTCAAATGTCACTAATTATTAAGCTTTTTACGTAATTTACTTATGCAACCTGCTACATTCCAAAAAACAAACAAAATCGTCCAGAAAAGCTGTCCCTTGGATTACGAGACATTTTTAAGGTTGGGAGGTTGATTTACAATTATAACAATTCTTTCATCCACTGCGACCTAAAAATATCTATTGTGGAATCCCTACAACTTATTACCTGCGCTGGACTAATTTTTTCTTTCAATTTATCATTAATTTTTTTAAACGGCCTCGCATAACGCATTAATTTTTTTCAATTAATTAAGGTTTTTAGTTGAGATGAAAAAGTAAATGTCACGAGCGGGATTCGAACCCACGACCTTCGGCTAGATACGCCGCTACTCTACCACTTGAGCTATCGTGACTTCAATCCACTCGGACACAAACTCCCCATCCCAACCGCACCTTTTGAATTTTCCCTCCACTTTGCCATTTTTCAAATGTAATTTGATTCTCAGCGACAATTGAAATGGCCACGGAGAGCTTTAGTGAAGATATACATAATTTTGCTTATTAAATTCATTAGATTTCATGGTCCCATTGAACAAATTACCTCTTTCAATTAATTACTCTTTATATAAGGTATTGGTTGAAATGAAAAAGTTAGTGTCCGAGTGGATCGAAGTCACGATAGCTCAAGTGGTAGAGCACCAGCGTATTTAGCCGAAGGTCATGGGTTCGAATCCCGCTCTTGACACTGACTTTTTTATCTCAACGATAGCAAATTCGAAAGGTAGGTTGACGTGAGAAGTTGGTGTCCGAGTGGATCGAAGTCACGATTCCTTATGAAATCCACTGCTACCTAAAAATATCTATTGTGGAATCCCTACAACTTATTATCTGCGCTGGACTAATTTTTTCTTTCAATTTATCATTAATTTTTTTAAACGGCTTCGCATAAAAAAAGGAAACAGGAAAAGATAAATAGAAAATAAACTTATTCAATTCACTAGTATTCGTGGTCCGCTTGACCAATTAATTTCTTTCAATTAATTAAGGTTTTTGAGATGAAAAAGTCAATGTCACAAGCGGGATTCGAACCCACGACCTTCGGCTAGATACGCCGCTACTCTGCCACAGCTCTATAAAATGAACCTTTTACCCTTAAAGGAAATATAAAAGAAAAAAAGGGAAAAATGAAGACAAAAGACTACTGAACTTATTATTTTTTAATTGAAACAATATATTTACAACGAATAGTGAAAAAAGTAAAAACGAAAGTTACCGCCTGCTCTGAAGAATTCTTCGATGTTGTGTATGTATTTTGAGCATTTCTCTGGTTGTGTTAAGGACAACTTGGTGGACTATTGAAGTGAAAAACAAAGAACCGTGTTGCTTATCGAGCTCTCTTTTTTTTACATTAATAAATCGATCAGTTGCGTTGTCCCCTTCTCATGATGCCAAAATATTTTTTGTGACGTTTCCTCTATTATAGTGGCGCTCCTATCGGATATAAGTCCGAATCGTCACAAACCATACATTGGAAAGTGCACTTTTTCCTGTGAAACTGAGTACTTTCATCGGTGCCTCTTCATGGACAACTTTTAGTGTGAGATGTGCCTTGGCAAAGTGGGTGTACCGTCACGGGGCAAATATTTCACATTCTGAAAGGATATGTGCCGCTGTCTTTGGTGCCTACAGTCAGAGAAGGCATATTTCTGTCTATGCTCTGCCCACCTTCTTTAGACGGTTACAGAGGGGGTACAGAGGCTTATAATTTTTCTCAAATCCTGCCTGCTGAGAGAGAGGAGTTCCTTAGGCTAGCTTTCCTCATAAGTGGTGGTTTTGTCCAATGTTTGAGTTTCTCATTCTCAAGCCATTAATCCAGTTCCAACTTAAGCAAACACTCCGGTACACCTAATTGTGGTTCAGGTCGAATAGGTGCATTCTTGTCCTGGAACCCTCTTTAAGGTAATCTTGTTTTGTTTTCCCAGTGTCATTAGGCAATTTAGGCACTCGTAGACAAGTTTGGAGTTAAAAGCTCGCAAGTATTTAGCGTCTATATCGCTGCCCGCTATCGGAGAGGATGTAAATCCATGCATCTTTCATGTTTTTCTTTACTAACTACTGTGTACAGTTGTATTGCATGGTATTTAACTTGGAAAATTGTTGGCGTTAATCCAAGAATCTTCGCTAGGGTGTAGTTTGGCCCTTGTATCTCTCCACTTACTCCCTATTCCATCTTTGATCCATTTGTGTACCAGATTAGGGCCCGTTCTTGAAATTTGCGTCCACGTTTCTTCCAAGTGCGTCTACGCTGTTATCTATGTCCACATGGAAGACTGGCAAAAATATTCTTTCGGTTTACCGGGTACAGTTATAGTCATCCTGTTTATTGTAATTTTTTCCAGAAATTTTTGGTGTCTTCTTCTTAGATCTGGCTTTATTTCTTTGTAACTCAGTAGTCTGTTGACACTCTGAAAAGCAACTGTGGGGTATGCATAGGCTCTGTCCTTGTTCAGTGTTTTTGGCCACCACGCTAGAGCTCCAAATGCGACCAGGGGGCTGACAGTTGTAATGTTTAACCAGTACGCCATCCTGGGGTTTATTCCTCAATTTTTACTGTTTAATCTGGCCACTGCTTGCTAGATTACGAGATATATAAAAAAAAAACAAAAAACAAATATAAATACACGAACACGTGTTCCGCAAATTTTCGATCAAGGGGTAATAACCGTGGTATATGTTAGATATATCAGTAGCAGACAAGACAGGAAATCGATGATCATAGAGGAGAGGGGAATATTCCGACTTTTGCACTCATAAATGAATCATGGGCGTGAATGACTGGGCGGATGAGGGTTATTGCCGGTTTGACCACGTACATCTTCCTAGGTCGGTACAAATATGCATTTCCACAGAATATTTGAATCGTTTGTAGCACTTATAGCACCCTGTATATTTTTTAATTGTAAAAATATATTTTTGTGTTGGCTTGGAAATTGAAAAAAGTCTTTCTTTTATGTGGTGATTAGTGACCGTTAATCGATATTTATTTAGAAATCGTGAGATGCGGTCTGGTGTGATGTAGGTTTCAGAAAAACATTTTCTTTATCGTGCCAACGTTTCGATCTTTATTGAGATCATCTTCAGGGCCTGGGATTTACAAACATTGTTTACATTTAACAAATACATGTAGGATGTGGAAAAGTTAATTTATACAATGCAAAATATAGTTTTTATATTCAATCAAAGTATTTCTACTCACTCAAAGTGTTTGTCTTCGTTGTAATTGTGCCATTCTTGTGTGTCGTGTCGAGAATGCCAGTGAGATTTTTCTATTTTGTGTTTATATACGTTGGATTTTGAGGAGGTGGGGAAGGATGTCGGGATAGAAAAGACATTTTTGTATAAGGCGTCGGCTTCTTTGAGGTGAAAAGAGCCGACGAAGGGAAAAAATGTGTTGGTAATGGTTAGGCCAGATTATCCTTTCAGGATTATATAAAAAGGGATAAATAGGAAAAGGAAGGTTAAATTGTTGAGAAATTAGACTATTTGAAAAATATTTGATGTGTGGAATGTAATGTGATGATATAGGTATGTTATATGCATTGAATTTGATTAATGATATTGGCGTAGCTGCGACTGAGTTTATATGTATCTGTTCTGTAATTGATGCTGTGTTTATCTCTGTTGATATAAACCATTTCTAAGAAATTACGTTTAGGTTTGTTTTGTTCTGTAATTAATGCTGTGTTTATCTCTGTTGATATAAACCATTTCTAAGAAATTACGTTTATGTTTGTTTTGTTCTGTGTGTAATACTTTTTGATTTTTGAAGTCGAAATTGTTTTGGTGTTCAAGATGGTGGGTAGCGAGTGCTGTAGGATTTTGCTTGGGTTTTTTGCAATCATAGATATGTTGCTTTACTCTCTTGTCCAGATATTGGGATGTAAGACCGATGTAATTTGCCGGACAGTTTAAACAGTTGATTTTGTAGATTACGTCAGATTTATTCGTTATTGGTGTGGGATCTTTAATTTTGGAGTTATTTTATAATTTTTGAAAGCTATTTTAAAGTTATAGACTTTCTTTTATATGTATTTAATAAAAATCTGTACATAATTGGCCACCTTTGGAACGTTACACTCATCACTCATCCATAAACATACCATGCAGTTTTATCTGCAAGAGATAACTGTGTGCAATAAAACGAGTAAATATTAATTAAAAACAAATTAATCCCGATGATTTTTTGCTTTGCATTATCTCTCAGGAATCTCGACTGAGGGAGATGATAGCTTAGAGTTTTTCTTGTGACTAACCACAAAGTTCTATTAGATGTTGTAAGGTTTGATAGGAAGGAATTAAAGATTTTGTTGAGATTGATTTGTAATTCTTTTTTTACGAAACGGGATAACGTTTTGAGAAATTGGTGGTCTCCAAGAAAACAAGACATTTGGCCAAGATCCATTTTTCCCCTTCATACCTCTCACCAACAACAAATGTTACGCATTATAATAAAAATATGTACATTTGAAAATTAGCCTAATATTGATACTGCCCCACAATACTCAGTATCGTTCGGAGATATAAGAAAAGAAGATCCTCTATTCACGGTAATAAACTACTCAAAAATGAATAGGGATATTGCCAATTTGGTAGAATTTACTTTCCCTATCATTTTTTATTATAAATTGCAGTAAAATTTATTGTAAATTATATGTGTTTTACTGAAGAACAATTTAATTAAGGGATTTTGAAAAAATAAATAAAAAGTTTTAATTGGACACAATAATTTTTAAAAGATCAATACCGTGTATAATGTCCTCTGTTAGAACTTCTGTGTACCTCTTAGGCTACTGTTAATAAAGTTGTCACTAATTTCATAAGGAATTGTCACTTCGATCCACCAGGACACCAACTTCTCACGTCAACCTACCTTTCGAATTTGCTATCGTTGAGATAAAAAAAGTCAGTGTCAAGAGCGGGATTCGAACCCATGACCTTCGGCTAAATACGCTGTTGCTCTACCACTTGAGCTATCGTGACTTCGATCCACTCGGACACTAACTTTTTCATTTCAACCAAGTCCTTACATAAAGATTAACAACTGAAAGAAGTTATTTGGTCAATCCGACTACGAAATATAATGGATTTAATAATAAGTTACATTCATATATTATTCACATTGATACAGTGGGAATGACACTTCCATACCTTTGAACCAATTTAAAATACCTTATATAAAGAGTAATTAATTGAAAGAGGTTATTTGGTCAATAGGACCACGAAATGTAATGGATTTAATAAGCAAAATTATGTATGTCTTCACTAAAGCTCTCCGTGGCCATTTCAATTGTTGCTGAGAATCAAATTACACGACATTTGAAAAATGGCAAAATGTAGGGGAAAATTCAAAAGGTGGGGTTGGGATGGTGAGTTGGTGTCCGAGTGGATTGAAGTCACGATAACTCAAGTGGTAGAGTAGTGGCGTATTTAGCCTATAACAACTTTCAAATTGGAGCGCGAGTGCACCAGAATTCGCTTGATGCGCGGCGGCTCTGGCAGACGAGGAACGCGTGGCGTCCTGACAGGTAGCTTCTCGCCTTTGCGGTTTTGCGCTCTCGCCTTTTTCCCCGGGGACGACAAAATATATATATTTCTGGATTCAACGGCCTTTTTTCTGGACAGAGGAGATCTTTCTGGCACATCGGACTGGGCAACCGGCTTAGATTGAGTTCGACAGCTATTTACCTTCGACTTTCATCGAGCTGCACTGGCAGGGTAATCACTTGTCCCAAGAACATTTCATTTTTATTAATTTAGTTATGTCAATTGATTTTCTTTATTATTGCCGGCTCAATCTCATTAATTTTAATTGAAGAAATAGTATTGGTTTAGTATTTTTAATTTTTAATAAAAAAAAAGTTTTAATCGGTATTATTCATTTTAAATATAGAAAAGGTATCTATTTTGTATTATTTATTTTTATT
This sequence comes from Cimex lectularius, assembly GCF_000648675.2. Classification (NCBI taxonomy): domain Eukaryota; kingdom Metazoa; phylum Arthropoda; class Insecta; order Hemiptera; family Cimicidae; genus Cimex; species Cimex lectularius. The sequence continues at coordinate 209,831 of NW_019392864.1, read as the reverse complement.
TTTAAAAAAGGGATTTATTCTGTATTATTCATTTTTATTTTCAAAAAATAGACAAAAGGTGTTTATTTGTATTTTTTTCTGTGGTTATTTTTTTATTTCTTCTCACAAGTTCTAAAACAACTGTCCTGATCCCACCACTCAATTATAAGCCGAAGGTCGTGGGTTCGAATCCCGCTCGTTACACTAACTTTTTCATCTCAGCCAAGACCTTACATAAAGATTAACAACTGAAAGAAGTTATTTGGTCAATCCGACTACGAAATATAATGTATTTAATAATAAGTTACATTCATGTATTATTCACATTGATACAGTGGGAGTGACACTTCCATACCTTTGAACCAATTTAAAAATACCGGTTTGTCAAAATTGCCGAATTTGGTTCAATTATTCGCCTCAAAGAGCAGATCAGTGATAGAATAGAATAGAAACCGGCTCATATATTTTTAAGAGAAAGACTATGTAAAAAAACTAGTTTAATTGCATAGACCGTTTTATTCGTTATATTTATGACAAGAGAGATGTTTTTATTTAAACGAATCTTACAACAAAAACTAACGTAAATCAGTTCTGGGTGAAAATCCAACGAATTATAAACGGTTTTGTTTTTACTAAATTGCCCTGCAAATCTTCCCCTACATTTAAGCTTACTTTAAGTCACACATCCACAGATTTTTTTTTTTACGATTAACTTAATTAAAATTTATAGTAGACTTCCATCTCTAAAATATGAAATCAGAATGTCGCCAAAAGGAAAAAAGTGAAAGGTTATTTGAAATCTTTGGAGACAGGATAGTTTTTAACGGGAAGATCTCGGACAGGCCCTTTTTCCTCTTGACTTTCCCACCACCAATATAAATTGGTGTACGTCAGAAAAGCCCTACGAGACTCGGAACCGGAATCAGGATCAATGATACCAGACGAATCAAACAATTTCCCATCCCCATAGGCTTTATTGGTAACAACAGTTTAATAGAAAAGATGATTACTTTTTCAGATCTTTAACTTTACTTTTTGACGACGAGGTGACACGGAAACGATTATTTCCCTAGGATTAATTTCGGACTATTTCACTCGCAAAGGTCCAAGTGCGCAATAAAAACAAAGTTCGATTTATATTAACATATAAAACGTAATCACTATATAAAAACGAATATTAAAAGATAGAAATTGAAAAGATTATTAAGTAAACTTACAAAGCGATGAACATGAATTGTTTATACATGAAATATTACAAACATAAAACAGAATATTTTGGCAGATAAATGAAACATAAACAAATTTTTGGAATTAAATCGTTTGTTGGAAATAATACCTCTGTAATCATACAAAATATGGTATATCCAGTTTAGAAATGTTTAATTATTGCATCTGTCATGTAATTAATTTCATTATCATGCCTTTCCAAAGGTTTTTTGGGCAGTCTCGCCCAGCAGACCCAACGACTGCTTTCATTACAGAAGGAAAATTCACAAAAAATATGACGCTGTTTTTTTTATTTTTATTGCACTGATAATTTTGAAGTAGTTAACGACCCACGTGATAAATCTCAATTGTTGATCTATATGCAGATCTTTTCCACAGAACATTTGCATCATTACAAGCCAGTGGATCCGCCCGTTTGGGAGGTTAAATTGAATTCAATCGAGTTAGGAAATGAGCGGGATAGGCCGGCCGACCGTCCAAACTGATAGAAGGGTCATGCTAAAGTGGTGGAAGACACGTCTCGGGGCAAACTTGGAAACAAATCCAAGGGCAATTAAAGGACAAGTTCGCCAATCAGATAATGACATGCCTCGCTTGCTCAATGTCACCATTTGACATCCGAAATTTCCTCAGGCTTTATTTATAACTTGAAACATAAGTCATAACTGTATAAGTATATATATAATTACTATATAAGTATAACAACCTACTAACTTAAATTAAAAGATGGTTTTGAGAAAACTCACCGGAGAAGTCTTGATCGAAAGTTGAAAGGTGGGAGCTGAAAGAAATTATTTTTCAGTAACGTATGTATAGAAGAACATAAAATTCACTGCCCCCTGTAGTGTAAGTCTGTCATTTGTTTTTGACGAGTCAGAATCGGCCGTATATCTGTCACCCCATCGGGACATTATACAGCAGCTACTCGAGTGAAAAACCTCCATTATATTTATTCCATCTGCCATTCCACGAAAACACTGGAAAAAAACCAACCCCGAATACCCGCTGATGCGCGGATTCTCAAATCGCTCGCGACCATCCTGCTCGAAAAGAAAAGGACTTAAACTTTATGAGAGTTGCTCTCCAAAAAATTCACTTTTTAACTTCAAAAAAAGACAATTTTTTATTTTCTATATAAATATAATAAAAATTTATTTATTAAAACTTTTACTTTTTTACAGGCTTAAGAGCAGTTAGATTTTTTAATATGCTATTTATAAGATACTTCATGAACTGTAGGATTTCCGCTGGAGAAGTGGAAGAGAGACGAACATTTTAGTAAACAGCTTGCTATCGGAGTAGGTAGATGATGCGTTTGGTGATGATGCAAACGACTATAGATCTAAATGTTTGGTTATTTGTAGATCGTGAGTCTGGTGTGACGTAGGTTTAAAAAAAAGCATTTTCTTTATCGTGCCAACGTTTCGATCTTCATTGAGATCATCTTCAGAGCCTGGGATTTATAAACATTGTCTAAATTATACAAATGCATGTAGGATGTGAAATAAGTGAATTTTTACAATGCTAGAAATTTTAGACTCAATCAAAGTATTTGTACTGACGCAAACTGTTTGTTTTCTGAGTAGATGTGTCATTATTGGGTGCCGTGCTGAGAGTGCCAGTGAGATATTATTGTTTTTTGTTTATATACGTTAGATTTTGAATGGGTGGGGAAGGAAGTGGGGATAGAAATGTGAGTAGTCCACTTTTTTGACGTGAAAGAAACCGACAATGGGAAAAAATGGGTAATGGTTCGGCCTGTTTATCTTTTCAGGATTATATAGACGGGGATAATTAGGGAAAGGAAAGACAAATTGTTGAAGAATTAAACTACGTAGAAATATTTGATTTGTGGAATGTAATGATTGTTGTATACATGTATTTTATCGATATTGAATTTGATTAATGATATTGACGAAGCTGCGACTGAATTTACATGTGTCTGTTCTGTAATTGATGCTTTTTTAGAAATAGTTTACATCAACAGGGATAAACACAGCATCAATCTCTCGTCGTTTTTCCTTTCCTTAATTATCCCCGTCTATATAATCCTGAAAGGATAATCTGACTCAACCATTACCCATTTTTTCCCATTTTCGGTTCCTTTCACCTCAAAGAAGCCGTCTCCTCATATAAAAATGTCTCTCTACCCCGACTTCCTTCCCCACCCCCTCAAAATCCAACGTATATAAACACAAAATAGCAAAATCTCACTGGCATTCTCGACACGACACACAAGAATGACACAATTACACAGAAGACACGACATACAAGAATGACAACTTCACTTTGATTGAGTCTAAAATTTCTAGCATTGAATAAATTTATTTTTTTCACATCCTACACGTATTTGTAAAATTTAAACAATGTTTATAAATCCCAGGCCCTGAAGATGATCTCAATAAAGATCGAAACGTTGCCACGATAAAGAAAATGTTTTTCTAAAACCTACGACACACCAGAACGCATCTCACGATCTCTAAATAATCATTGACTAACGGTCACTAAACACCGTACAACACCCATAAAGGTTTGGTTTTGATTGCTTGCTAGCACACCATAGATCAAGTTCAGATCTGTCACTCTCGTAAATGGGTTATTTTTGAACGCCAATTGACGTTTCCTAATATGTTTAGTTTTAGTTTTCTTTGAGATTCAACAAGAAGGTAGCGCTCCTTTTGCTTTGACTTACCAGTCCCTGAGGGTGAGAAAGGCTGCAAGGGGACAGACAAAACAAGTGCATTAACACCCAAAGCCCAATTGTAAGGAATGTTGTTTTTCCATCCCAAAAACTATTCACAGTGTTATCCCTAGTAGTCTCAATACCTGTCAGGTCACTAGTTACGCCTAATTTAACTGATTTGTAAGAAATGTATTTTTTTTCAACCAGTCGGAAAAATTTCACCATTAGATACCGGCTTAAACCAAAGAAGGCTCCAGAAGAAGTCAAGGACCGTGATGAAAGTATCTGTAGAATACGGCTGTCAGTGCTCCCCGTGAACCACCCCCTTTAAAGTAAAATCATCCTCGTTTTCTTATGAACTGTGAAATTGAACTGAGAGTTTGATGGTAAAACCCTCTCTTTTAACCACCTAAACCACCCTTTGTGACCGACTCTAATTATCGAGTATTCGAAAGCTTCACGGAAGATGAAATTTTTTTAAATTAATCCTTGATGCAGTAATTTTTTAACAGGTTATTCCTAATACGAAACGCTTTTAGTATATACAATAAAATTTTATTTTTCCATAATTAGCTTCGCGTGAAACGTGACGCAAGATTTCAAATTGGTTGGCATTTATTGTCCAAACAAAACATTTCTGGATTTTTTTTTATTTCCCTTCCCAAATGAACAATTTTGAAGAATATAGAATAAAATTCACTAATTTCGTGGTCCGCTTGACCAATTAATATATTACAATCAATTAAGGTTTTTTGGTTGAGATAAAAAAGTCGGTGTCACGAGCGGGATTCGAACCCACGATCGTCGGCTAGATACGCCGCTGCTCTACCACTTGAGCTATCGTAATTTAATCTTTAATTAATTAAGGCTTTTAGTTGAGATAAAAAAGTCAAAAGTAAAATGGCCACAGAGAGCTTTAGTGAAGTATACTTCATTTTAAATCATTAAATTCACTCATTTCGTGGTCCACTTGATCAATTAATATATTACAATTAATTAAGGTTTTTAGTTGAGATAAAAAAGTCAGTGTCACGATAGCTCAAGTGGTAGAGCAGCGGCGTATCTAGCCGAAGATCGTGGGTTCGAATCCCGCTCGTGCCATTGAATTTTTTATCTCAATCAAAAATCCTTAATTAATAGAATAAAATGCAAAAGTAGTCAATACACTATAGCCCGGTAAGAATTACGCAAATTATTACTTGGACGAAACTTTTGTTTAATGAAGAAAGGTATTTGAGGGTTGCGCTGACTTGCTGGTTAAAGTTTTTTTCTTAAATTCCCTTCAATGAGAACTTTCCGTTTGCTACTTGTCAAATTCAATTCAGAAATAATAAATATTTATTTGTGTTAAGTGAACAGAGGGTATATTTCTCGTGCTTTATAAAATTTCGCTTTGATTGATAGGTGAGAAAAATATAGAACTAATCATTGTACTAATAAAATTCAAAATAATCCTGCAGTAACGTTTAATGATCTAATATTTGTACAATTACAAATAATAGAATAGTCTTAGATTTATTTAGATTGGAAAAACTCAAACCATTGAAAGAAAAAACAACTTTACATTGGGACAATTAAAATGATACTATGAATTTAATAGAACTGTGAATACATGAAAAAAATTGTTTTTGCGATTTTTTTTTCGATTTTGAATGACTTGTGGTTTGGGTAATTTTGAATTTTTATCTCTCGTAACACTCACTCCCCCTTCCTCATATTCTTTTCAATAGAAAAGTTTTTCTCTTTGATTGAATTTGATTTAATGTGGTTTTAATAAATTAATTGTCATTTACATTACTATCTAATCCATTATAGTTCGGGTCCGATTGAACAATTAATTTTTTTCAATTATTTAATATTTATGAAAGGTATTGGTTGAGATAAAAAAGTCAGTGTCATGAGCGGGATTCGAACCCACGACTCTCGGCTAAATACGCCGCTGCTCTACCACTTGAGCTATCGTGACTTCGATCCACTCGGACACCAACTCCCCATCTCANCTCCCTCTCTCTTTCTCAGTTTTCTATTTTTTAATGAATTAATGCTGTTTAACAGAAGAAGAACCATGGTGATGAAACTGAATGTTACACCTACATGGATAATCAAATAGCGAAAATATTGGATGGAGAAAAGGGTGAAACGTAAAATTGCATATAAGAATTTGACGATGAACGCGTATGAGAAGCAGGGAAAAGCCTGGGAGCCGAAAAGCCATAAATCTAACCTCCAAAAGAGACGGGATTGGATTTGACGTAGTTTTCTATAAGTTTCTCCAATTTTGCCGAGGCCGGAATCAAAACGTGGCCCGGCGAAATTGCTTCCCATCCGAGAGGTATGAGATTGCCCGACGAGGGGGAGTCTCTAAGTAAAATTAGGCAATGTGAAATTGAGATAATAGCCGGTTTGAAAGGACGGTATCGGCCCATCTCACCAGCCCTTGTTAGGAGCCCTACTACTAATTAACAGGACACTCTCGTATTCTTGGCAGTTCCTGTAATTAGTTGGCGTGTAGTAATTAGACTGAACACACTAAGGCCACCGCTAAACACCTTTTAAGATATCACAACCAAATTTACATCTGATGACGTTTTTCCTTTACCAAAGTGGCAAATATGCGTAAAAGTTTCAACAAACAAATCATCTTTCAATCAAAATCAAATCAGTAGTACTAATAATTTTAATAAATAATAATTTAGAAAATAATTTTATAATTTGTAAACACATTAAAAACAATTGACTGAGGACTGTTTCATGTGTCGACTGTTTGATACCTTATGGCTGCCCGGTTCATTTCATTTTCCATAAACTCAAGAAAATATTGACACAGGTTAAACTAATGAGCACTTAATCGAGACCATCAGCCAGCCCACAATATAATATTGATGATAATGAAAGGTGACTATGTAGGGGGGGGGGTTGTTTTCCAAGCACTATAGCCTTTTGGCTTATTGTACTTTCCTGGTTCCTTAGTTCAGTTAATCGACTCGATCCTCTTCTAAAGACGTATTAGGCCATTGAATGCCGTTGCCACAATTTTTTTCATTGGCTTTTCATTGCATATCAGGTTATGTCTCCATTGAGTGGTTGCTTTGCACTCGAAGGTGATATGGGTAGTTTGTTCCTCCCCATTGCATAACCTACAAGTGGGATCATCATTTATGCCTATGTTATACAGCTTTCAATATACCTATGTTATTTGTGTTTTCCTACCTGCCAGTGACCGGTGTGCAGTCCTATCATTCCTCTGAGTTTAGCCCTTTTTAACCGTAGCACTGAGTTTGCCAGTGTTGGTGAGGGTTGTTTTACGATAAGCTTACTGTGTTAAGCAAATTTACAGTTTATCCACTTCTAGTTTTAGATTCATTCTGTGATGGAGGATTATAAGAGGTTTCTACTTGTTATTCGAAAAATAGGCTCAGAAGCTGGATATGGTCTTGCAGATCCTGTGGCCAGTGTTTCTGCCTTTTCGTTACCCAAAATTTGTTTGACTCTGACTAATTTTGATATAATTTTTTATATGGTAATTCTTAAAGAGCTGCGTGGCTATCCAATATTAAGAGGATTTTTTCCAGTGAAAACTCGTTTAAGATTTTCTAGAGGCGTATGCATTGACGCCATGTATTTCTTGAAAGAATGAAGTGTATGTCCCTAATGAGTTTGATTACTCCCAAAAATATTGATAGTCCATGAAATGACATTCGTTTTAGATATGACCAATAACATCATTTTTTTTTTTTTTTCAATGGATACCAGGGATGGAGGAGTTCCCTCCTGAGTACTGCAGCTGAGCTGTACAGCTTATTGTACTTTATCCCTGGCTCCATATTTTGGGGGAGGGCTCGCAACACAAATGTGAACTTGAGCCCCCGTTGTACCGGTGTTCTTCCATCGAAGAAACTCATTTTTGAAGGGGGTTGGGACCAAATAACATCATACATACCTATATGCCTAGGGCATATATCAATTTTTTATGTTTTAAATATGCATAAAAGCTTTAGATAAATATCACATTATACACAAAAAATTGGCTTAATTTAAGGTGACAACTTTTCCCACATAAACGAGATGCCACCCCACATTGCGTCGTCCTGAGTTATCTTCAAACGCTGAGACGTCTGCTTTCTTTGGGTCAAAGCCAAACAATCAGCGAATTATAGGTTCTATCGGTGTCCTTTAATCGAAATTATATGGCCCAAGTTTTAAAAGGCCTAGTTTACTTAAAAAACCTCCTTTTTTTAATTATTAAAACAGATTATTGTTCAAATGTCTAATATATGATCATAGAAAATTGTCAGAAAGCTTAATATTCATCCGAACGTTTCTTTCTCTCGAAACAAGCCGCAATGCAGAAGCAAAGTTGGATGCATACAAAATAAACTTCATCAGGGTTTTTGACTGATTTAGGGTCAAAGAACCACAGGGGAAATAGGCCCTTCACGGGTTAACGGCAACCCTCCTCCACCCTGGGGCAGACAGAAGTTATTAAAAGGATATGATAAACTATCTTTTACGTTTCAGCTTCGCCGTAGGGGAATCGAGGATCCTGATTCTTCTGGTGATTCCTGAACATTGGTGTTATTTTTGTTGGTTTATTCGGTCTTTATCTGAAATCAGAAACAATCATCATTAATGAATGATCTGCGTGTCTATTTAAAGTATTTAAAATAAACGTGTCAAGAAAAAAAAATCGTGTTGAAAAGGTCAATATAAAATATAAATATACTACAACTAGGCATATAAAATAATTGAAAAAGACACAAAGAGAATTCGTTTTATTGTTCTATTGTTTTCCTTAAATAAATCAATATTTCAATTAATTGTATTCTAAAAACTACAACAGGAGCCAGTCAGAAAAAGGAGATGGCGGAGAGGCCCTTGCTGGAACCCTCAGTACATAAAAAGGTTAGTTTAGGGTTATGTCAGGAGGTTACGAAAGGTTATGTCTTCTTAGCCGCTTGGTGGAATGTTAAGGTGTGAGGAGAGGGTTCTCTAGTGAGGACGTGTAGTGGAAATAAATGGAATCATGTCTGCATCAGTTCATGAATAGGACGTCTAGGTCTTGGTTGATGATTTGAACAGTGACAACGTACCAATAAAAGTGTTGAAGTAGACAAAACGAGAAAACTAAAGAAAAAAAAAGTATTTTGTTATTTTGACATCAAATTGTTTTTATTTTCTAAAAGAGGCTAGGATTTTGTTTTTCAACAGTTGCATTGTTTTTCCAATATATTTTTTATTGCGTGAGCATTTTAGCATATAAACTACTTTGTAGTTATTAACTTTTTTTTATTGTGTCTTTAATGGGTGGTAATAACCTATTCATTTGATTATGCATATAGTTGTAAAAAGTAAATTGCTTGTTCCATTCTTCATATTTTTATTATATTTAATAATCTTTCTGTCAGGCCATTAACATATATGTTATAACCCTTTAAACTTTAATGGACTTATATTGTTTTCTACGTTCTTGATACTATTATTGTCATTGTTTACTGCATTATATAATGGGAATTTTTCTGTATTTATTTTTTAGATTAAATAATTTTGTTGGATATTTATTTTTTTGTAATGTTCTTTTTATATTGTTCAATTTTTTGTGTGAAATGAAAAGTCGCTTACTTTTAAGCATTTTTTAGTTGAGATAAAAAAAGTCAGTGTCACGGACGGGATTCGAACCCACGACCTTCGGCTTGATACGCCGCTATTCTACCCTTTGAGCTATCGTGACTTGGTCAAGCGGACCTCGAAAAATAGTGAATTTGTCACTACGTTACATTTTTGCTTGTATGGATGCAATGACAAGTAATTAAGTATTCTTGTGTAGGGGTATGTATTGAACTTCAAACCTCTTTTAATTTTTTATTGCCAATATGCACATTGGGACGACTACCAGTACCTCTTTTCAAGGCTTGTCTAGCTCAGAACATACTCTACCATAGAATGGCGGTGGCCGCAAAAGTTTAGGCGTTGACACGGCGCTCATCACTGTAAGGTAAAGGTCCCGGGTTCGAATCCAGCGGCCTTGTATTCGAAACACCGACATACGTGCAAATGTTTTTTTATTTTTTCAAAAACACCGGCACCCCGAGGGTTGATATAACCTCTGCTGTTGCAAACCCTCGTTAAAAAAAAAAAATAAATAAAAAATAAAAAAAAAAAACCTTTTTCATTGTTCAAGTCGGGTAGCGCTGAGGATGTTCAAAACTATCGACAGATATAAAAAAATTCAGTTTTACCAAAAGATTATATAGTTTGTTGCAAGTTATCTACTTCATTCAACAAATTTATAGCTGAAGAACAACATGGTTTTACTGCTAAACGTTCCACATTAACAAATTTGTTATCCTTTCAAGCTGATATTATTACAGCATTCAACGTAAAAATGCATGTGGATTCTGTTTATACAGATGCCACGAAAGCATTTGATAAGATAAATCACGATATTCTTATTAATAAACTAGGAAGTCTAGGTATGCCACCTCTTTTGTCATTTGGATTTCATCATATTTGAAAAACAGAAAGGAAATTGTAAAATTTAGTAACTACTTTTCCAGCGAAATAGAAGTAACCTCTAGAGTCCCTCAAGGAGGGCATCTCTCTCCTTTATTATTTAAAATTTTTATAAACGATCTTTGAAATAAAATATAGTAAAATAACAATATTTGCTGATGTCGCCAAACTATATAAAAAAAATCGAAAATTTAAATGATTGTAAGAGCTACAGCTCGATGTTTTGGCACTTGAGCGTTGGTGCCAAAAAAATAAAATGTCACTAAATGCTTACCAATGTAAATTAATTACAATTCACCGTAGATCTAGTCCTTCAATGTACAAATATGGTCAACAACTGTAAATTAAGTAGACTATGTTATAAACGATTTAGGCGTTACTTTAAATGTTCCATTCAAATTTGATCAACATTTTACTATTATAAAGAATAAAGCTTTAAAAATGTTGGGATTCATTCTTAGATTGTGTAAAGATTTTGATAATTCATCGGCTGTGAAAACACTCTTCTGTACCTGTGTCGGACCAATTCTAGAATATTGTTCTACTCTGTGGTGTCCTTTATATGCTCAAGATGTGTAAAAATTAGAGCAAGTACAAAATTTGGCATTTGCACATTGGGACGACTACCGGTACCTCTTTTCAAGGCTTGATTAGCTCAGAACATACTCTACAATAGAATATATAATTAACGCGGGCGTCGGTGGCCGCGACGGTTTGGGCGTTGACACGGCGCTCATCAATGTAAAGTAAAGGTCCCGGGTTCGAATCCAGCGGCTCTGCATTCGAACCCTCGGCATACTTATAAATGTTTTTTTGTTTTTTCAAAAACACCGGTACCCCGAGGGTTTATATGACCTCTGCTGTTGCGAACCCTCGTAAAAAAAAAAAATAAATAAATAAAAATAAAATACACAATTAAGTATTCTTTCGCATGTATTAGGCTTTTTATGTAGATTTATGCTGAAACTCTCGTTGTCTGCTTTTGCAATTAACAAATCTATTTTTTTTTTTATTCAAATGGACGGTAGGTAGTAACTTCATCAATACAAGATACACTAGAACTCTTGATTCACAATAAGTATCAAAAAAATATTTGAAGTACTTCTAAAGCTCGGAATCACATGGGACCAATTTCATTATATGCACAAAAGGTAATTTAATAAAAAATTAAAGGAATAAAGCGAAAAGTAAGATTTTAATGGCTTGAACTATTATTGACATAAAATCTTTTCTTTTTATTCAGGATTTTCCATTTATTAATAGGATGTTTAATATCAATATTACAAGTTTATTTATTTTATGAATAACAAATAAATTAAAGTAAATATTCTAAATGGTAAATATACAGATTATTTTTAATGTTTTATAGTTTTATCACGTACGTGTTTACCGGAGCTTTTGATTTTTCAAAGATTGTCAGGGCAAAACGCCAGAAAAGGGTTAGCCCGGGGGTCGTGGAACGGAAGTCTTAATGACACTCGGAAATTATTTTCCCTCGCTGAATTAATAGAAAGAGGGATGTTTTGTTTCCCCTGTGTACTTTTCGCAGAAATGAAATAACAAATGAACAAGGGCAGAAATACTTTGAAGACGTTCTGTTAATTAGTACAAGAGCCGATCCTTTTACAAATTCAACTCCGTGCGATTCCACCCCCGGCCCCGGGCCCGCGCCCCGCAGCACGGCCGTCGTCGTCCTTCCAGTTAAGAAGATTATTCAGCCACTTATCTTTGAAAATATAATTGTTCCGCAAGTATAAATAGGACGGCGATCGTTCAAGGTTCGCGTGTAAGAAGATTAACCGTCGCCTCGAGCACATTCGGAGCAGCAGTAAAATTATCATGCTTTCGACATGGGTGTAAATAGAGATTCTTCTCTCGTAACGACCTGTATTGTATACAATTGTACTAATTTCATACTCAGCTGCCCATCATCAGTCCACTCAAACCGACTTGACGTATATTATGTTAATTAAATTAAAAATTCGACTTTCATCGTGGAACATTTCAAAATTCATGCATTTTTCCCATCTAAACACTATATTTTTAAACAATTTGTTTATACAACATCGAAGTATTTTACGAATTTCGTTGAACGGAAATTTTAGGAAAACATTTCAACCACCGAGTTTCATTAAATTGAAAACACGGTGAACGTATCGCTTCTATGTGTTTTACTTCTTTGGAATAACAAAGCGTAATATCATTCTACAATCAGGCACACTCGGTCTAACAGTTTCTTCATAATTCACAAACATAAATCGCACCTCTTGAATTTCTAGGACTTAAAGTTTCTGACAGTGCAACCGTCTACGCGATTAACGGACCGAATTTTCAGAAAATGGGAAATTAAATTCGCTCGTGATACACCGACCTGGTCCAGTCTCTGCAATGGTAAACCACGGTTTATTCTGTGTGTTGACGATACATACTTAAGAACTGGATTATACTCTTTGGGGGTAATTGACAACGACTTTGATCATTTTGAAATACCTTTTTATGTAAGGTTTTGGTTGAAATGAAAAAGCTAGTGCTACGAGCGGGATTCGAACCCACGACCTTCGGCTAAATCCGCCCCTGCTCTACCACTTGAGCTATCGTGACTTCGAACCACTCGGACTCCAATTATTTAGCCGAACGTCGTGTGTTCGAATCCCGCTCGTGGCACTAGTTTTTAATTTCAACCTTCCATAAAAAGATTAATTAACTGAAAGAAGTAATTTGGTCAATAGACCACTAAATATAATGTATTTTAATACCTTATAAAATTATAATACAAACTGGTAAAAAATAATAAAAATGGACTACCAAAATAAAAATTATTACTAAATTAACTACTTTGAAACTAGTAAAAACACTGCAAGACGTAAGCTTACTTTTTTCGAGGTTTTTTAATTTGAGAAGGTAGTTTTCAATACAAGATATGTACATAAAAGACAAGAGTCTTCAAAAAAAGAAAGTGATGCCGATTTAAAATTTCATCAAGGCAAGAAACACCCAAGAACACTTGATTCGCGACGTTCAAAAAATTATTTGAAGCACTTCTAAAGCTCGGAATCTCATGAAGCCGGGATAGTCGTTGTATTTTGTAGAGAAAAGAAACATTAAAAATATAATTAATTAAGGTTTTTAGTTGAGATAAAAAAGTCAATGGCACGAGCGGGATTCGAACCCACGATCTTCGGCTAGATACGCCGCTACTCTACCACTTGAGCTATCGTGACTTCGATCCACTCGGACACTAACTTCCCATCTCAACCTCACCTTTTGAATTTTCCCTCCTTTTTGCCATTTTTCAATTGGTAGAAAAAACAAACATTTTGAGTCCTGAAGATGATCTCAATAAAGATCAAAACTCACTATTTTTCGTGGTCCGCTTAATTAATTAAGGTTTTTAGTTGAGATAAAAAAGTCAATGGCACGAGCGGGATTCGAACCCACGATCTTCGGCTAGATACGCCGCTACTCTACCACTTGAGCTATCGTGACTTCGATCCACTCGGACACTAACTTCCCATCTCAACCTCACCTTTTGAATTGAATTAGAATAAAAAATAATATTAGTAAAACTGACTTAAATTACTGAGAGCCAATATATGCACAACTAGTGTCACAACTCAAAAAGCTGTAGTTTTTTGGGTAATACAGCTGGATTTTTGAAGTTTTGTGTTTTCGCTTAAGTCATGGACAACAAAAGATAATATTGATGGTTATTGACAGTTTTTATTGCCTACAACTGAAATTTTGTGTACTTAATACATAAATAAAAAAAGTAAACTTTTATCACTCTCTAATGTAAAATTTTCTTTGTCGACTTGTGTCACTTTTCTTGGGGGCGTGCGATATATGAGCCCAATTTCTTTATATTTAATCATATTCCAAAATTAAAATGGTAATTTTATATATTTTTATATTTTTTAGTGAAATTTGAATTGTGATTAATTTTAATACGATGTATACATTTCAAATTAAAATACGAATTATTTGTTTTCACATAAAATTCTATGTAATTTTTAATTTGAATTTTAATTAATTTGTACATAGTGTTCTAAGATTTGAAATTAATTTATATTTTAAATTTTCTTTAAATATAGGAATTGTATTTTACCTGCTGCCACCTCACAGTAATTCATATAATATCCTCGGTTTGTTGACATTTTTTACAAATATTGAATTTGAAATGAATGGTTAGTTTGATGTTAAAAAGGGTTAAGAAAAAGTTAATTTGAAATTATAAAGGGTAAAAATGTTAAAATAAAATTATAAATGGTTAAAATTTACAGTACTTTACGGAAGAAACATGATTGAAGGATTTTCTCAAAACTGAACCAATGTTCATATTCAATACTATTATTCACATATTTCAAAAATGTATTTCACATTTGTATCCACATGTACATGAGGTGCCGAAATTGGTTTGAAGGACCTCCATCGAGTGAAATTTGTCGTAATTGGCCAATTATGGCGTGAAGTCAACAGCAGACCACAAAGTTGTTGACGTTACATAATCAGATTGTCGGGCGGCTGGTGGTTGAAGTGGTTGAAAGAACGGGTTGAACTGGATATGCTGGAAATGAATAGATTGCAATGAGGGGACACTTTGATCTATCACCCGACAGACCAAAGGAGGAAATCTCACGACTCAAACTACAGACGAAGTCAATAGATGAGTGTCAAGCAGGAGCTGCATTCTTTACATCTTACTAAGCAACTTTTGAACTGGGATTATTAATTATTGCCAAAATCAAGCTTTCTTTATTAATCTGCCTGAATCTCAGTCATGATAATTTAAAGTTCTTATTGCAGGTTAATAGGATTTCATACTTCAGAAAGTTTTCTGGTGACAAAATCAACCCCCCTTCCGACTTTTTTTTCCCCATCCACCTCCCCGCCGTACCTAAGGGAGACCCCATACCGGCGGACCACGGCCACTAAACTAATTCAAATGGGATGCAAGTTTAGGGGATCTTATTGTGCTTAACGTCTTCCTTCGACCTTGCCCTGAAAGGGAAGACCCAAGGAAGAAGGGAAATTTTTTTTTATTATTATTAAATTATCTACTCTAATAGGNTGGCCAAGTGTGGCGGAAGAAGAGCTTTAGTGGTTCCCTCACACTCTCAAGGAGGGGGCAGTTGAACAGTCTGTGTTGGACACTGTCATCAACTCCGCAGTCGGGACACAGTGGACTGTTAGCTCTATGGAATCGGTGCAAGTAAGCATTGAAATTTCCGTGACCTGTCAATATTTGTGTGATCCAGTAATCTGGTTGAAACCACTTTGCTTTTGCTCGGTCCTCAATACTGGGTAGAAACTCGTGGATTAGCCTTCCCTTGGTGCTTCTGTCCCATCCTGCCACAAGTTGTCTATCCAAACTGTGAGGATCTCCCGGATCTGCTTTCTAGGTGCAGTTCGTAGCCTTTCCCTATCTGACGCATCCAAATTTACCAATGTTGGCTCCTTTCCATCTCTTAGCTGCCGGATTGCAATTTTACTGTGGAGGACAATGTCTATTGGTGCAGCGACCCTTCCGACCTTATTCTCACGACTGTTTTTAAAACAATTTGTTTTGTCAACCATTTGAACTTTACTTAAACGAGGAGAGGTAAAAAAAAAGATAAAACGTTTAGGAAAGAACAATCTAGTATTTTCCATATGCCGGGCATTTTTGTTACTAATGAAAAGAAAAATGTGTTGAAAAGTTTAACAATAGCTAACAATTTTAGAAAACCAATTTCCATTTAATTTCCAATAAGACCTGGAATGGTAGTTGAAGAAATGGTCACAGGACAATAAGCGAGGACGTGCTCTGTCGTAACCTAATGATCGTATCATGTCATTGTCTAATTTCGTCAACCACTACGAAGGAAATGAAATAATTAGTCTATTTGTGATAAAATACAGCATATTTCTTTTACCTCACCAAAAGCTTTCAGTTATTCAATGATTCATTTCTATCTAACTTTATAGCTAGTAATCACAAGACGAAACCTATGCACGAGGGGAAACACCATAAATTGATCCATTTGGCTCAGAATTTATATCGCGTTTATGAATGTATACGAAGAATTATGGCTAATAAAAACTTTCAAAGGAGTAAGTAGTTCAAGCGATAAAAATATGAATTTTGGGGAAAGGTAGAATTTTTGAAAACAACAAACTTTTTTCTAATAAATCATACATTATTTTAAAAATTCCTTAGCCACAACTCGTCTAAATCAGTTATTTAGTGACTGTTGACATTAATTATCAGAACCGGTGTATGACATTCCGAGAAAAGTTTACGTTAATGCATGAAAACGTTTTTCAGAAAAGGAAAAGAATATATATATATTTTGCATTGTATAAATTCACTTTTCCAAATCCAAAATGTAATTGTTATATGTAAACAATGTTTGTAAATCCTAGGCCCTGAAGATGATCTCAATAAAGATCGAAACGTTGGCACGATAAAGAAAATGTTTTTCTGAAACCTACATCACACCAGACCGCATCTCACGATTTCTNAATAATCTTTATTTTTATATTTTATGTTGCATCATTTTAATTTTAATTAAATTTTTATGCGTTTTAATATTTCAATAATTTTCTGCTGTAACTAAATCGCTATGACCTCTCCCTGATACCTAATAGAGAGAGAGGTTTGTCAGTACAATGTTGATAATGGTAAAATCTCGAACAAGATTTTTATGAAACCATTATCCTTTTAAATTTCTAAATGGGGTAAAAACCTAAAAATAAAAAAATACTATACAAACCGGTTTGTAAAATTTTCTCAATAGTGTGAATAGGCAGGCGAAAACGGTCGGATAAGACCAATCTCAGGCATATTTTCATTTGTAATTGCGTTATAAAATTGAATCAACAGGACGAACATTGATTTGTCTGTTATCCCTATTAAATTTAATTTCTTTAATTAGAATTCTCTGGATTCCCCACTATTCTCTCTTTACTTTCCCCGTGCAGTGAGGGTGTCGTTGTCGAAGGGCTGCTTTAAATTTAACAAGCACTCAATACGCCGAGGGCTCATGTCGCCTGTCCCGAGTGTTTGAATTAGACGAGTGACTGAATGAATAGGGGTTGAGGAGTCAATAGGAGGGCGGGAGCGAACCCCCGTTAAACTAATTCGGGGAATGAAAAACCAGGGGATCCTTCCAGAGGAAGAAGAACGAAAATTCACGTTTTCCTACAATTCGCATTCTACGTAATGAGAAAAATTATATTTTACAATTAAATATTTCTTTTTGTACATCGTGAATTTGATAATCTGAAGACAAGTGCGATGAACGTTGTCATGTTTGTTTTGAAGTGGAAAAATATTTTGAAGCAACTGTTCTATTTACAAAAAAATAACAAAGTTTTTTACGAAAAAAGTTTTTTAAGTACATAAACATACAAGACACATATTAATGTTAAGTAATCTTTATGTAAGGTTTTGGTTGAAAGAAAAAGCTAGTGTCACGAGCGGGTTCGACTCCTGCTTGTGATACTAACTTTTTCATCCCAACCAAGACCTTAGATGAAGAGAATATTTAATTTAAGTATTACAATAATATTTCAATATATAATATTTATTATTTTTAACTATAAATATCGTGATTTTTTGCATGTATTTATACATGCGATAGGATATATATTTACAAAATACGAAATTCTTGGGGTCGAATCCCACCCATGACACTGACTTTTTCATTTCAACGAAGACCTTAGATGAAAATATTATTTAATTGAAGTAATATAATAATATTTCAATATATAATATTTATTATTTTTAACTATAAATATCGTGATTTTTTTGCATGTATTTATACATGCGATAGGAAATATATTTACAAAATACGAAGGTCTTGGGTTCGAATCCCACCCATGACACTGACTTATTCATTTCAAACCAAGACCTTAGATGAAGAGAATATTTAATTGAAGTAATACAATAATATTTCAATATATAATATTTATTATTTTTAACTATAAATATCGTGATTTTTTTGTAGTGTATGTATACATGCGACAGGAAATATATTTACAAAATACAGAAAGGGATTTTGGAAACAATTCTATTCAACATTTTCAAATACCTATAAAATCTTACAGAAAATGTATTTGATTTTCGAAAATTCCAAGCAGGTATTTCGTCCATTTCACATTTTGTCTTAGTCCTTTTATAACTCTCCCAGCCTAAAACAACACTAATAATTATCTGATTTCATTAAATAAATTCATATATATAATATATTAAATCTATATGTGTTTAGCGGTCATAATTGACCTATTTAATTATTTCAATTAATTATTCATTTTATCTAAAATCTTGGTTGAAATGAGAATGTTAGTACCATGAGCTCAAGTGGTTTTGAGCCGACGGTCGGGGGGTCAATACACTTACTTTTTCGTCTCAACCAAGATTTTAGTTAAAAATTATAATTAATTGAAATAATTAAATAGGTCAATTATGTCTGCAAAACATATATGGACTAATATAATAATTAAATTCACTAGTATTCGTGGTCCGCTTGACCAATTAATATTTGTCAATTAATTAAGGTTTTTAATTGAGATAAAAAGTCAGTGTCGCGAGCGGGATTCGAACCCACGACCTTCGCCTAAATACGCCGCTACTCTACCACTTGAGCTATCGTGAATTCGATCCGCTCGGACACTAACTTCCCATCTTAACGCCATCTTTTGAATTTTCCCTCCATTTTTCAAATGTCTTATAATCTATTTGATTGTCGGCGACAAAAGAAATGGCCACGGAGAGCTTTAGTGAAGTTATACTTCATACCCATCTAAACCTGACCTTATGAATTTTGAATTGAGATGGGAAGTTAGTGTCCGAGTGGATCGAAGTCACGATAGCTCAAGTGGTAGAGCAGCGGCGTATCTAGCCGAAGATCGTGAGTTTGAATCCCGTTGGTGACACTGACTTTTTCATTTCAACCAAAACCTTACATAAAGATTAATTAATTGAAAGAAGTTATTTGGTCAATCGGACCATGAAATATAATGGAACTAATGTTAAGTTAAAAAGAGACGGCCTCATTATGACCTCACGCACCACAACAAATATTGACATATTGCGCAATTTCCATTATTATCTCGAGCTCATCGTTAAGCTTATGGATTTTTATCTGATCCCGAACCTTTGTAAAGGGCTCCCGTGTGTATACTGTAGGCCTAGTCTTATCCTCTCCCAGAAGGAATTTCAGCCTGCATAAGCCACACAAACACAAGTGAATTTCAAAAGGGCGAATTTACTTTACAAAATAGTAAATCAAATTAGCAAAACAGTGAATTTTAGTTTAAGAAAAGAGAATTTGATTAAAAAAAGCTAATTTGATTTACGAAAGAATGAATTCAGTGTTCAAGGAGTGAATGTGATTTGCCATACAGTGAATTTAATTTGCAAAAGAGTGAATTTTAGTTGCAAAATGGTGAATTTTATTAATAAAAGAGTGAACTTGATTTGCCAGAGGTGAATTTGATTAGAAAACGACATAATTTAATTTGGAAAAGGTTGAATTTACTTAAAAACAAAAAGTGATTTTGATTCGCAAAAATCTGCAATTAATTTGCAAAAGAAAAAGCGAATTTGATTTGCAAAAGGCTGTATTTAATATGCATAAAGGTCAATTCGATTTGGGTAAGAGTTGAGACTTGAATTTAAATAAAGACCATTTTTTTATGAACGAGAATGCATTTTATTTGCAAAAAAGTGATTTTTTTACAAAAGGAAAATTTGAATAGCTATTTTGAAATTCGATTTGAATAATAATGCATTTATTTGACAAAAGATTGAGTTTGATTTTTCGGTGGTTATAATTTGCAAATGAGTGAATGCCTTTTTGAAAAGGTCCGCATTATGTGCAAAAAGGTGAAGTCAGTTAGCAAAACATTGAATTTGATTGCAAAATTGTAGCATTTGATATACAAATGGTGAATTTCATTTTCAAAAGGGTAAATTCGATTTGCAAAGGGTGCATTTTATTTGCAAAAGGGTAAATTTGATTCGAAAACAGATGATTTTAAAAAGAATGAATTTTAGTTGCAGAAAGTGAAATTAATTTGCAAATAGGTAAACTTAATTCGAAAAACGTGAATTTTTGTTGAAAAAGGGGGTATTTTAGTTTCAAAAGGTTGATCTAATTTTAAAAAAAGTGAATTTCATTTGAAATTGGGTGGATTTGATCTGAAAAACCTTTAAATTAATTTTCAAAAGGGTGTATTTTATTCGATATACCTGTAATAATAAAAATTACAGAGGTTTACTACAGATTGCAGTCGAACCGTCGATATAAAATAGTTCACATATTTCGAACGATTTGTTAGACGTGTAACATGCAGAAGAGCATTATGGGATTTTTCTATTAGTAGAAAACCAAACTAAAATAACTCTACAAATAGGAACGACAAATACTACGGATGTATGCTTTAGTAAGGGATTAAAAAATAGAGCGGGTAAATATTTTTATCAAAACTCCAAATCTTCTTCAACGAGGTGTAACAACAAAGTCTTCTGGCCGGAGAAGGAGGGAGAAAAAGAGAGAGAGTGAGAGAGAGAGAATATGAAATATTTATGAAAATGTGAAAAGTGGCTTCTTCTTTAGAAGTCTATTGTAGTGTATCGAAAGTGAATAGACTTCGGAAAGCCCTTAGATCCATCATTCTCCTATCAACATAAATTTAATATCTTGCGATCTAATGGAGCGGTGAATATGATATGCCGCCCCGGCTAGGCTCCACTCAAAATAATTGGGTCAGATTCTCTTGGTCAATTATGGTTTACTGGCAATTACAGAGGGAATCAACAATTCGTATCAGGATTCATTCCCTTACCCCCGCGGATTAAGAGACGATTTAAAATAAAGCGTCATTGTTGAGGGGAACACCTGGGAATAGTCAGAAGGACAAAAAGGATAAAAGAAAAATTATTAGGCAAAGGTACAAAAAGAAGCTCGCAACTAAAGTAGACCACTTGTTGGTATTCCTGCATTCTGAACCTCCAGAGAAGGAATATTCAAACAAATTTTGTTACTTCAATGTAAAGTCCTTTTACCCCGTGTTTTCGCTATGTGTGACTTAAAACTTCACTGTTTATTTTCACCAAGAAGCAAACTACTTTAATGGGATTCGCGATCACTTAAATCCCTTTGATATATTGAACAGGTCTGAAACCTTCGGATGTACGTTTCGCAAGTGAATCCAAAACTATAACTAAACAAAATCGATTTCACTGCAATGCAAAATTCTGCGCACTACTTCTAAACTATTTGTTACAATGAAGAAGGATTTCTTTGATCTTTGAAAATTCGCCAATTCAGCTTTGTTTCTCAAATATTCTTAAAGCTCTGTGGAAGAATAGAATTTTTCAATTTTAATAATTATGTGTTCATCAAGATCCATATACATAAATATTACAATTCATAATGGTAATAGTGAAGAACAGAGCGGTTATCGGTAGAGTGGTCAGGGCTTCCTATTCGTTTTTCCCTAGCTAAACGTTCTGAATTCGAATTCTAGAGTAGCCTTTCTATTTTTATTTGAAATTAATTTGTATTTTAATGGAGTTTTGGCCCCTCGTACGCGACATCGAGGAAGCGAACGATTGATTTAGTTTTAAACTCCTCTTGTATTGGATGGATTTCAGATTTGAAATACATTTCGTTGATTTTTCCAAGTGATTTAGCTAGTTGTTTAAAATCGTACACAAGAGTGAAATAAATTTGCCAATCCATGAATTTTAGTTAATAAAGAATTGATTTTAAAAAAATCATTCGCTAAAAGATTAATTTCATTAGCAATGGATGAATTTGATTTGAAAGAGGTGAATTTAACTGGGAAAATAATACATTTTAGATGCAAAAATGGAATTTTTTGATTAGAAAAACAGTGAATTTACAAAATGATGAATTAAATGTGAAAGAGATGAATTTGTGAAATTTATTTTCAAATGGGCAAATTTGATTTAGAAAGGAGTCAATTACATTTGAAAAACTGTGAATTTTGTTTGCCAAAGGGTGAATTTTATAACAAAAGATGAATTTGAACATATTACCGTGTTGAGCGCCGAGTCAAGGCCTAAAGCGTTGGGACCACCGACGCCTCCTCTCAACAATTGTTTGCCAAGGTTCGGCCTACGCCGACTATTGTCCTCTGCGTGCGTTACTACCTCAGGACAGTGTACTTGGACCTTCTCCATATTGCAGATATCCCAACTTCACCCTCTACCATCCTTACATCCTTTGCTGACAACACAGCTATACTATCCTCTCATCCTGATGCCACAATTGCTTCGGAGGAGCTCCACAGGAACATGTCTTAAAAATAGCCGAATGGAGCAAACATTGGCGTATAAAGCTTGATGAGAGCAAAAGCACACATGTATCAATCACCCTCCGAACGAAAACCCCTCATACAATATAACTCAATATTCCGATCCCAAACATCCCAAAAAGAGACTGCGTCCGCTACCTTGAGTTCCATCTAGAGTCATAACTAATCTGGAATCAACACACACACGACTAAAAAGACAGGCACTAAACAACGTTTCGGACTACTGTAGAGACTTCTGTCACGCTAATCTAACGTTTCAACACAAAACAAACTGACAATCTATAAGACAACACTAAAACCAATCTGGACGTACGGGGCTGGAACCGTGGTGCACCGCCAAGCCTTCCAACATCCAAAGAAAACAGTTCTTCCAATCCAAAGTACTCAGAACCATAGTCTCTGTTCCTTACTACGTATCCAACAACACCTTTCACAACCTGTAAAACTTTTTTTTTTTGCTTTATGATCTATGCATATTAACCATGGCGACGAATTCTTGTATGTGTGTTCATATTTGGGGGGGGAGGGGTTATCGTGAAAAAAGGGCCAGAGGCGATGGTGGGAATCGAACCCACGACCACGGCTTCTATGACCCGAGAGTCTCTCACGCTAACCACTCGGCTACCGCGGTCCCCTGCTGAAAAACCTTGTTCATGCAAAAAAATAATTTCCAAAACATTTTCCACATTCCACACTAAACTCTCCTCTCACCCCAATCGAGCTGCCCAATTCTTAACCAATGTAAACCACCCTCATAATCCCTCCAGACGATTGAACAGGAGATGGCCTCGCGTATAGGCCGGGAGAACAACAATGGCTGTTAACTCCCCTCATGTCACATAATCCATGCCAATTGTAAATTTAACTCATTACATGTTGTAATCAATGCTGCAGATTGTAATACATATATTAAATTTTAAAATAGCAATAAAAATTGTTATCGTACAAAATGAAAATAAACGTCGTTTCACTACGATGAAGAGTTTTGTGAGAAAAGTGTGCCAAAAAGTGGAAAAACGCAACCAGGGGTGACACATGTAAGTTGACACCTATATAGTAACCAAAAAATATATAAAACATATGCCTATTTTTCTTAATTGACAAGGTTTAAAAAGGAATCTTAGATTCGAGTAAAAATAAAATCGTCTTCATTAATGTATAACCACGGTCAACGGGCATGACAAAGACCTTCTCACTCACTTAACTCTCTTTTTTGCATTTCCCGGATCGCCTGCCGACGGAGAATCCATTTGATGGAGACAAAACTCTCGTCTCTGTTGTAGTGTTAATCCCAATTCGTTATAAATTACCGGATCGTTTTTCCCGGAGAGCTTACCACAGAAAGGGGGTCGCTGTCTACTTAGATCCTCTCGATAATAAATTTTCCGATTGGCATATCGTTGTCAGGAATTGATGGCCGTGGATAGGGAGCGGGCTAGGGCGAGCCTTCCTTAATAAATCTTAGTTGCTTTAATTTAATTTAAATGAAATAGGCTGGATAGAGTCCGGCCGCACTTCTAATTCACCGAAGAGGATCGAGCATCCTTTCCTCCGGTTCATCTCATTCGACGGATCCTCTCTGCTGCGGTAAAGGACTATATATCCTATAAGGGTAATGGTTCGAAAGCTACAGACTTCCTCCAAAATTTTAACCCTATCTATCAAGGGTTAATATTAAATCGATTAGGTTTCCTGGTCTGATTGACCAAATAAATTCTTTTCAATTAATTAATCTTTAGGGAAGGTATCGGATGAGATAAAAAAAGTCAGTGTCACGAGCGGGATTCGAACCCACGACGTTCGGCTAAATACGCCGTTGCTCTACCACTTGAGCTATGGTGACTTCGATCCACTCGGACACCAACTCCCCATCTCAACCCCACCTTTTGAATTTTCCCTCCATTTTGCCATTTTTCAAATGTCGTGTAATCTATTTGATTCTCGGCGACAAATGAAATGGCCCCGGAGAGCTTTAGTGAAGATAGACATAATTTTGCATATTAAATCCATAAAATTTCGTGGTCCCATTGACCAAATATCCTCTTTCAATTAATTGGTTGAGATAGCCGTGAAAAATGGCAAAAAGAGGGAAAATTCCAAAGGTGATGAGATGGGAGGTTTGTCCGAGTGGGAAGACGTCACGATAGCTCAAGTGATAGAGCAGCGGCGTATTTAGCCGAGGGTCGTGGGTTCGAATCCCGTTCATGACACTGACTTTTTAATCTCAATCAATAACTTACTTTAAGGTTAATTTTAAACTGGTCCGGCTTATCACCTTCCCCTAACGGCTTTTTGCGGTCCAAAACAATTTTTTTCCTTTATTTTATTTTACTTTTTCGGACGGCGATCACGATTTTTTGTTCGGAGGACAATCAATGACTCGCCTTACGATCTGAACTGAAATTAACTTTGCAATACACCGTTCGGATTATTGCAACATTGGCCATGGGGACCAAATATTGGTCGTGTCAATTATTTGATACTGTGCCACACCTACAATAGAGCGTATCGTTTGTCCGAGTATTAGCGAGCTTATTACCTGGCCTAAACGTGCAGAGATTATCCCGTAGCAGCAATAGCAGAAGCATTAATTAACAGAAGGGGCGATCCTTTTTAAATTATTCCGGCCGGATGTATCGGAAATTCCGCGGGCGGTGAGTCAAAGAGGGGATATTGCCTATAATTTGATAAATGGACCGTTTTATGAATTGGTTTCCCTTCCTCCTCTCCTATAAATCTTCTCTTTAGGAGACAATTTTACATATATTGTTTTCTTCTCGACGCGTAACGCCATGTTTGGATCTTTCACAGCACTATTTATCGGTGGGAGGTGTTGAGGGTTGGGTGAAATAGCCCGTAACATCCTTTCTTCGGGGTCGTTCAAGTGATTGTTTACTTGGAACCGGCCCGTACCCAACTCCTACCCCCTTCAAATCCGTGGGTCAACATTTACCACTTTTTTCTCCACGCCCAAATTCCATTACGCTAGTTTCCGACAACAAATAACTCAAAACTGTGCATTTGAGTAAGTGCTTCCTCTTTTGAAGTGCTATTATTTTTTAGATGTTAGGATGAAACGTGTTACCGATCAAGTTAGTTTATAAGATAAATGATATTCGGAAAATTCCTTTACGAGTAATAATGTTTTTTTTAAACTCCATGAGTTTTCATATTGTCATTTGTTTCGCGAAACAGTTGCGCGAGTGATTTTCGCAGTGAAAACCCAGCTTTACATAATAGTTTCATAGATAACGTACGATTTTGGTCACTCGCACAAACATTCTCAACGTATTGACTTTAAACAGCTCCCTCAGACTGGAATCGACTATGCATGATTTTGTTCGCTTACTTCAAAATAGGCATTAAAACATTACTGAAGATTACAAACAATCGGAACATTGCTAACCAATTAACAAAACCAACTCGATAGAAATGGCATTACAGACTTCTAACAAATACATCCCACAGACAGGACTGAAAATAAGAGATATATGCAAAAAACCTTAATACATCCAGAAAACATCGTTTCCTTACTTACTCGATGAGGCGGAAGGCGTCCGACGGGCGTAAAACCCCGGCGAGACGGTATATTTCGCCCCAAGCTCAAAGGGTAGTCGGAACCCGGTCTGTATGGAGTCGCGCTCGCGCCGAGAAGGGCTTCGGCACGGACCGGCTGCGCCGCGTCTCTCGGACCAGCCGGGCCTGCCGGCGACGTATTCCATGGCGTGATCCGATTCGAGGACACTACCAGGTTGGGAGTTCGGCTGGGGCGGTACATCTGTCAAATAATAACGCAGGTGTCCTAAGGTCAGCTCAGCGAGGACAGAAACCTCGCGTAGAGCAAAAGGGCAAAAGCTGGCTTGATCCCGATGCTCAGTGCGCATAGGGACTGCGAAAGCACGGCCCATCGATCCTTTTGGCTTGAAGAGTTTTCAGCAAGAGGTGTCAGAAAAGTTACCACAGGGATAACTGGCTTGTGGCGGCCAAGCGTTCATAGCGACGTCGCTTGTTGATCCTTCGATGTCGGCTCTTCCTATCATTGCGAAGCAGAATTCGCCAAGCGTCGGATTGTTCACCCGCCAATAGGGAACGTGAGCTGGGTTTAGACCGTCGTGAGACAGGTTCGTTTTACCCTTCTGATGACATGTCATTGCTGTAGTAATCCTGCTTAGTACGAGAGGAACCGCAGGTTCGGACAATTGGTTCATGCACTAGGTCGACAGGCCGGTGGTGCAAAGTTACCATCCGTGGGATTTGCCTGAACGCCTCTAAAGGCCGAATCCCGACTATGAGCAATGATACGCTGTGAGTCTCGTGAGTCGAAAGGCTCAAAATCATGCGACTTTAATAGGCGGTCCGTTTACGGGCGCCCCATGCGCAACCTCGGGTCGGTACATTCCGATCCGCGGTTGCGGCGCTCCGTCGTAACAAGGTTCGCCCTTCAAGGAGTTCGATGTCGAGACTCTGAATCGTCCGTAGACGACTTTATTTCATCAGAAATACATCTGAAACTACTCCACGACTTGAGGATGATGATGATGAATCTGGATACTAGGAAGTAGGAGAAATTACAGCCTTCTGGCTTATTGTTCATTCCAAGTTCCTTAGTTTAGTGCAATCGGCTCGACCCTGCTCCTAAGTCATTGACTGTCGTTGCTACAATTCCATTCCTTGGGTTTTCATTGCATATCAATTATGTTTCAATTTAGCGAAGATGATATGGGTAGCTGTTTCTTCCTCCTCATTGTACAACCTGCAAATGAGATGATCATTAAATGTACCCATGTTATGTAGATGTTTACGCAGATGATAGTGACCAGTATAATATATAAGTATATATGTAAAATCACTATCATTCCTTCGAGTTTAACCTTCTTTAACTGTAGAAGTGATTTTGCCAGTCTTAGTAATTAATAAATAGCAAACCAAATGCCTTTTTTTTACTTTTGGCTTTACTCATTTTTTGACTAAATTAAAATCCGATTATACCATTGTTTTCAGCATAAAAAATCCTTTAATATGATTTGTCAGGATGCGTAGGATCGTATCTGAAATGTTAAAGTTGAACTAAGCCTGAGGTACCCTTCATAATTTTGCTTAAAAAAAAGGTAAAAATTTGAAACGACACTAAAAAGCGTATATATATTTTTAGGTAGCGTAATTGGTTCAAGAGACATTCAGCCGAGCCTCTAAAAAGGACACCCTGTATATTACTCTTACTGTACTGAGTTTAGCCCTTTCTAACCGTAGTACTGGGTTTGCGAGTTTTGGTGAAGGTTGTTTTACGATAAGCTTATTAGCATATCTAGCGTTTATGCATTTCTACTTTTGGATCCATTCTGTAAAAGAAGATTCTATGTTTGTTTTATTTATCCGAAAAATAGTTGCAGAGCCGGTATATGATCTTGCATATCCTCCTCTGGCCAGTGTTTCTGCCTTTTCGTTACCCAAAATTCGTTTGTGCCCTGGTATCCAAGATATCATTAAGTTGTAGAGTTCGCCCAGGTTATAGAGATTTCGGATGCATTCGCTGACCAATTTTGATAAGAGATTTTTATGTGCTAATGCTTTTTTAGGAGATTTTTGCTTTACCAGTGTAACCACTTTTAAAATTTTCTAAGGAACAAGAGCGTTGATGACATTTCAGCTTACAAGACAGAGGTATATTTCCCTAAAGAGTCTCATGGCTCATATTTTGTACTGAAAACGCCAGATCCCGTTCCTTCAATTTAGAACCATCTGTGTAGCACATCGTTGTATCTGATTTCCTCCTTCATTGTTCGTCTCCTTTGTAAGTTCAGACTTTATAGGTTGTTGAAATCGGCATTTCCGGGATCATGTGGTCTGTCCCTTTTTCTAAGACGAGACATTTAATTTTATCAATTATTATCCTTTATCTGAAGTGTTTAGTTCCCATCTACTTTGATTTTTTATGGTGCCTACATGAGCTTTTCTTTACTTATCCTTGTATAAATATTTCTTATTTTTTCCCTTGTTGCTGTTGTTTGAGTAGCAGGTTTTTGTTGAGCGTAGGTCGACGACACAAAAACAAAATTTTATATGTGTATATGTATTATATGTATATGTATATATGTACGTATATATATAACATATTAAAAATTAAAAGCAACTCATATATAACAACGAAAAACACTCGAATTATAACAAAAGAATCACGATCACAAAGAAAAAATCTAGATTTCGTCATTTTATCTACCAAGTGTACAGATAAAAGACCTACCCAACATGGCTGTAAAAATTAAGATATCTATATAGAAATCACGCAGACAAAATACTGAGGATGGCAACATACTGGCGCCTGACAAACCAAAAATGATTGATAGGGACCAAATCTTTTATACAGTTCAATCTGGTCTGGAATCGGTTTTCGTTGGTTTCACTCGTCCCTTATTTAGCTTTCCGGGGATAAGACAGTGTGAAGGGATCCCGTGTTCTCTGACGTTATGGCCAGTTATTGCACCTTTGTTCTTTAAAATTTAAACCTTTTTTATAGGAAGAAAGGGAAAACAAACAAACATTACGTCTAATGTTGTGATTTGCGTCATTGGAATATTCCGAAAGCAGTACTAGTTCTCAGAGAAAAGAGAAAGCAGTTTGCTTCAAAGATTCTTGGAAAGCAAATTATTGGTATCGGACTTTTATACATACTCTGTGGTGAAACTTTCAACCGGAGAGAAATGTCTAAGGTTGGTGAGCCGTTCTCTATAAATAATACTTCTTGATCAGCGAATATGAGAGCGGGGCGGTGCGTTTCCTTGCGGCTGGAACCGTTCTAAAACAGAGTGTCCTGCGAGATAAGAGAAATCTCCTTAGGAAGCATTTGTCTCATTCCTAGCTAGCACGCTCTTCCACCCCGGATCTACCTGTCAAATGCCCCTTACAATAAATCTCAGTAACCCTTTAAATCCCCTTCTTGGTTGCTTCATTATTAAATTATAGTGACAAATCTATTTTAATAATAAATTCTCGTTGGTGTTTTTTCCAAAAGGGACCAAGCGATGTGAAAACCAAGAAATCGGTTTTGAAAAAAGGCCATAGAGGCAATTACGCTTAAAATTTACAGACCTTGGATCTTGGCATATATCGTGTTGTCAGGAAAGTTTGTGGAGTTATGAATTTTTCCTTTTACCTTATAATAAAAAAATTAAGGGTATTAAGGAGGTCGTAGGTTCATATTACTTTAAAACGACTTGGTTCTTATGGGAAAATGCAGATAACACATGGGTAGTTGTGAGAGGTGGATCGAAAGGTCGATGTGGAAATTTTTAAAACGCACGTGCACATAAGAGGTTCTTATTTGGATATCGTGAGATGCGGTCTGGTGTGACGTAGGTTTTAGAAAAACATTTTCTTTATCGTGCCAACGTTTCGATCTTTATTGAGACCATCTTCAGGAGTCAAAGTGTTTGTTTTCCGTGTAGATGTGTCATTCTTCTGTGTCATGCATTGAGTGCACTCTCAACACCACATGACGATCTCAATAAAGTCGAAACGTTGGCACGATAAAGAAAATGTTTTTCTAAAACCTACGTCACACCAGACCACATCTCACGATCTCCAAATAATCACTAACTAACTGTCACTAAACACCACACACAAGGAAAACTTGAAACCGGTTTGGACAGTGATGTAACATACGTAAGAAATTTAGACTGTTCATCTTAAGACTCACGATTTCCATCTATATGCCCAAAATAGTCGCAGTCATAGAAGTCATGCATATAGAATAAAGTTCTTTATGATTTGACCGTAAAAACAGATTTCTGTCCTAATAGTCTTCGCACATGTCCAAGTCTTCAGTTAAGTTGTTGTCATTTTAGTCTTGTGTGGTAGTTCTAAATCTGCGTTCTAGTCCTGTATTTGACTTGAGTCGACATCTGTAGCTTCTTGTTATTGATTTAAAGTGCTGAGAAAAACTTTTTTTAAATATAAACCTGCGCTGTATAATTTTTTCTCATTTGGTCTTGCCTCTACTTTATCCCCCATTAAGCTCGAGATGGGCGTTGTTTGGGTAAGATTCGGGTTACAAGACAGAATTGTGGTATTACCTAAGTGTATACTGGTACTGCGATGTTTAAGATCAGCAGTAATGAATGGTATGAAGGATGGTATCAAGACGGGCCCTTGAGGGACACCGCCCCTGATTCTTTACGTTTGGTACCTGAGTATTTGTTTCCCATCATACTCTGAACCAGTGTTCAGATGAATTCCAGTGCTACTGCCATACTTGGTTAAGATAGATCAAGTGGAGGACGTGAAAATTTTGGAAGAAGGAAAGGATCAGTTCGTGTTCAAAAGGAATGGTTGAGATTTTTGTGGATAATGAGGTAAAAACGAAATAAGCTTTTAGCTCAAGACTTTTGAATGGTTTCGCACCATATTTGATGGCATAGCAGAACCCAACAGTTTTACTTGGTATATCGAAAATGTGCATAGTAATGTGTGGCGAAGACATCGTTGTGTTTTGATAGTCAAAACTAGTTTCTGTTCTAAAAGTCTTAATAGTTGTTCAAGTTTTCAGTTAAATTGTTGTCTCTTACTTTTATGTGGTGGTTTTGGGAATCAAAGGTAGACAGGGATGGGGCTCGGATAAGAAAAGAACGACTTAGTACAGGATGGAAATGAATATCATTTGAGCCAGGAAGAAGCCAAATAACTATTATTTGCAGGACGGGTATGACTTCGACAATGTTCTGAGACCACCTTGGGAAGCCGACGATGAAATAATTCATTAGACATTTAAGCTTCAAGCATTCATGTGCTTCCTACGTACACAACACATCCATAATCAAAATGGGAGGGATTAGGAAGGAGGCTAAGGAAGAAGGTGGGTGACCTGCCCGACGGAACTAGGGAGTTAATTGTAAAATGGATTAGGAAGTAAGAAATTGATGGGAACTGCAAGATCCTGAGTCTTTTTGCCTTTAAGCTGAGCGCATTGCTACAAATTGATTTTATATTTTGTTAAAGTTTAAGAATCGTCGCTTGTCAGGCAAGAGGTGGGGAGGAATTTGAGTGTCTACAAATATGTGATGAGATCAATATTTTATTGATTTTGGTAAATAATTAATGTAACGGAAAAAAGAAACGTCTTGAGCCTTGAGGGATTCAAGAAATAATGGATATGGTTGAGGATGGCAACTTTCTCAAGACCGAGACTTGTGAACTGTCCAAAAAATAATGGAACAGCAGAGTACACTGTGGCAGGAAAGACAATTGTTTAAGTTTAGTAAGAAAGGTATGTTTCACTGCAAGAAAAGGTCAAAGGAAAGGAGGAATATACCGTGTTTCGGCAGCAATGACAGAGTTTTGGCTGAGTTTGTTTTAGGGTTAACTTATTCATTTTCAGCCTAGTGGCCCTATACCGCTTCTTCAATGCATGTGCAATCCCATACTTCTGAGGAAGACATCAAAAAAGACCTTATGCGGTTCTATAAAAGTAAAATCCGAGATTTTCGGCAGAATGGTAGTATAGACTATTTGGAGATCGTGAGATGCGATGTGGTGTGACTTAGGTTTTAGAAAAACATTTTCTTTATCGTGCAACGTTTCGATCTTTATTGAGATCATCTTCAGCGTCTGGGATTTATAAACATTGTTCAAATTTTACAAATACATGTAGAATGTGAGAAAAAAAAGAAAAAAATGAATTTATACCAATGCTAAAATTTTAGATCCAATCAAAGAATTTGTACTCATTCAAAGTGTTTTTTTTCTCGTGAAGATGTATCATTCTTCTGTGTCGTGCTGAAAGTGCCAGTAAGATATTGATGTTTTATGTCTAAATACGTTGGATTTTGAAGGAGTGGGGAGGGAAGTCGGGAATAGAAAATCATTTTTATATGAGGAGTCGGCTTCTTTGAGGTGAAAGGAAAAATCATTTTTATATGAGGAGTCGGCTTCTTTGAGGTGAAAGGTAAAATCATTTTTATATGAGGAGTCGGCTTCTTTGAGGTGAAAGGACGTAGTATAGACTAGTAAGGCTGGAAAAAGAAAGAATTTAAATTTACTTGTTAAATCCAATATCGCATGAAAACTCCGTGTTTGTTAATTAATCCTTTAAAGAGGATAAATGATTTTCACGGAAGATCAATATAATTTGTGTCACCTGATCACCTGTAAGAATCTGAAAGGGCCGACATCTGGCGAATGGTAATTGTAAAAACCATTTTCTCCGGGGCGGATGATATTAGAAAACGGGATCTGTCGAAGGAATTTGCATTGAACGGAATGAAACGCGCTGTTCTTCGTGGGGTTGGAAATAATTAAAACAACCTCCTTATTTCTATCGCGGGGCGACGAGCGGTTCCGGAAACGTTGGGGGAGCGTTATCAATGTCGAACAACAAATTGCTCCCTATTCAACGAAAATCCCCTCACTTGACGGAAAATAGGTGCTCTTACTCCGACCAACCGGCCCCGGCCCCCGGAGGGCATTACGTTCTAAAACGGCCAAGTTATAGTTCTGTTTGTTTCGCTTGGCAGGGGAATCTTTTAGGGCCGGCTAGATTTATCAAACGCGCATTTTAGCCGCATCGTTAAACTGCGACACCGCCTGTAATGCGAAGGGTGTGCGATATCTGCAAACATTGACCGTTTTCAACAACTCTTTCGACTTAAATGTCTGTTGAACACGCGTGTTACAGACAGGAGGAATGGAAAAATAATGTCCAATGCTGACACACAGATCAAATAATTACAATTTAAACATCCTGTTTTATTACCGTAATTGGAGCCAACAGTTTTAGTTAATCAACATCACACTTTGCATTTTCCTTTAATCCAAAAACTAAGTACATAAATAGTTAGTTGTATACATCCTAAGTACATATACAACCAAGTCCATCTAAATCAGAAAGGAATTTATAACATTTTGAATTCCCTTCGACGGTCACAACACTGACATTATGGCCATTACTGCACCTCGATGCCAAGTTAGAAAAACCATCTAACGCCGACACTCATAGAAGAGATTAAATGTCTTGTAAAAAGTTAGTTGACAGCCAAAACAGTTTTCGGTTCTAAAGTAATTCAATTCTGTTAAGTTGCTGTCTACGAATCCAGTGAGAGAATCACAGATAGGTCTGCTGTTTAGATATACAGTAGATTGCAAGATTGTATTTTTCAGTGTAAATGTACACTGTGAGCTCTTTTTATTTATCCTTTTTTATCCTCGACGATTATCCAGGACCAGCAGAGTACAGGCTCCAGATGATCGAAACCTTAAATTTTTGATGATTTAAAAAATCATAACATATAATGTTATATTATAATATAATAATATTATATTATAACGTTAAATAATATAATATTATATAACGTTATATAACATTATACTATACAACGTTATATAGTATAATGTTATATAACGTTGTATAATATTGTATTATAACGTTATATAATACAAGGTTATATAACGTTACATAATGTTGTATTATAACGTTATATAATATCGTATTATAAACTGCGTCCACATACATAACACACCCATACA
The DNA here is from genome assembly GCF_000648675.2 of Cimex lectularius. Lineage (NCBI taxonomy): Eukaryota > Metazoa > Arthropoda > Insecta > Hemiptera > Cimicidae > Cimex > Cimex lectularius. The sequence continues at coordinate 175,591 of NW_019392864.1, read as the reverse complement.
CCTACATTGACACAACTACATTTATATTATATACACCGTAGGGCTACCGTCCCTAGGAAGGTTCTTGAGACGAACTCAAAGTCTCACGTCCTGGGATTGGCGAACTAGTACGAACATAACTCCGCCACACCTAATACTTAGTGAAGTGAGGGCGAGAGACTGGGACGGTGTTTGGTCTTCCGTCAGCATGCCACCACCAACACACAGGCCAATGCAAGCGGCCAAGGGCCTCGGAACCCGAAGATAACAAACGCAAATCACCGTTTCCATCACACCACAACACACAGTTCTCATCTGGAGGTAGCGGTCTCCCGGTCTGCTTGAGTGTCCATGAGCCCTGCACGTGTGAGGGTACAGGAGGAAAACTGGGTTACGGCACACCACTGGGGAGGCTGTCCTATCACCTCGTTTATAATGGCGTGATGCCTAGTACTGCCAGCTGGCGACTGGATGGTTACCGTGCTGGGCATCTCGGCGGGCCCAATCGAGGCCACACAGGCCATCCACCCTCCCACTTGAGTGAACTGCGGGGGATGCCATATGGCTCGATCCGCCAGCTGCCCTGTCCTCTCGAAAGAACGAGAGATACAGAAACTAAAAACAATAGATAAAATGAGCTTTCGTGAGGCCAGGGCAGTGGTCGAAAGTAGGGGCACTGGAGGGACTTACGCCCAAGCGGCAGCTCGTCCCGCTCCTGGGCCGAGCATCCTGGAGCAAATCCTGGCGGCTGATTCTCAGAGGGAGGTAGCCCGACAAGCCGGGGGCGAACATGACTCACCAAAGCTGGCGATAGCTTCAATCTCAACAGGTCCGTGACGCCTTGATTGGGTGACGGACATAGAAGCGACGTCTGGGTCGGAAACCTCATCGGCTGGCCCTGATCCTCCTGTCCGGAGGAAGAAGGGGTGGCAGAAATGTCGACCCATACCGAACATGACAAAAAAGAAACCGACGGAAAGCGACTGATGGAGTCCATTCTACTGGAACTGCAGGGGTATACAACCTTCTCTAGAGAGGTGCAGCCGGATCCGGGCGGTAGGGCGCATGGAGGAGTGACCATCTTAATAAGGGAAAACGTACCGGTACATGAGGTGAGGATAAACACTGAAATACAGGCAATCGCAGCGAGGATAGCGGCGACGATGAACCATACTCTGTGTTCCGTCTATCTGGCTCCAGATGGAACGTGGCACAGCAGTGAGTTCACTGCCCTAGTCGAGCAAAAAGGGCTAGAGAGTACCTTGACCCAAGCCAAAAAGGATAGCCTGGCGAGGTATGCCTCTGAAATGACTTGCCAGACCTCCGCCAAGGAAGTATGGGACAAGGTCAGAGCACTCTCTGGCCGATCCACACCTCCGTCGGTACCGATATTGACCACCGATCGCGGGAATGTGACGGAAGCATCGGAAGTTGCCGAAGAACTGGCGCGGCATTTCGCCGCGGTGTCCAATTTCGAGGCATATTCCGATACCTTCCGACAAAGGAAAACCGAGACAGAACGCACGGAGATCGATTTCGGCGGCGGCACCAGTGAAGCGTACAATATGTCTCTGACGATGTGAGAGTTCGAGGCCGCGTTGGGGCGCGCCCGGAATTCAAGCCCATATGAGATGCTTTGCCACCTTCCCCAGGGTGCGAAGCGGCGCTTGTTGGACTTTTTCAACAACATATGGAATTCGGGCTCTTACCCCGATCGTTGGCGAGAAGCGCTTATCATACCTATCCTTAAAGAGGGTAAGAACCCAAGCCAGGCTACGAGTTACAGACCGATTTCGTTGACAACCTGCTTGAGAAAAGTCCTGGAGTCTATGGTGAACGGTCGTCTGACCTGGCATCTGGAGACAAAGGGATTTTACAGCCAGTATCAGGCGGGATTCGCTTCGGTGAGTCCCTAGGGAGGGCCGGATTGGCGCTGGGAACGGTGCTTCGGTTGGGCCACCGGCAGTCTAAATGTCAGCGTCAGTGGGCGGGGTCGTCGGAGAGGCTCTTGTGAGTCTGACTGTTAGATGGCCCTCAGAGAACCTGACCATGAGACGAGAGATCGTCCTCACCCGACTGAGGATTAAAGATTGCCGAACCAAGAGGATCTTAGGAAAGTATGATGATCAAATTTATGATGGTTGCATGAATGCCTGGACATAAGTAAGACTTGAACTACGCCTAGGACTAAATAGTACAGTCTAAATCGCGTTTTAAACTTTCATTGATTGAGAAGACAATACTCTCAATAATATTCTCGACTGCCACATCATGATTGGTAGAAAAACGTTTCCTTTACGTGAGTAGTGAAACTGTTTTCCCACCAATTGGCCGATGTTGAATTTCGTGAGCATGGCCATTATCGATCGGAAAAAATTCCAAAACCATTTAATCTGACAGGTTGAAGTACAGCGGGCCTAAGTCCATGGCAAAACTAAAAAGCATTCCCCTGTTTCTTTCAGGGGTCGTGACCACCTAAAAAAGTAAAATATTAGATATGGATAAACAATACTGGCAAATTATGATCCTTTGAAGAAATATTTTATAATACATAAAGAGATATTACTGTAGAAAGCTAGTAAAAAATCTAAAAGTCATTTTGGAATTGATTTTTTCTGATTTTACAACCTTATTGATTCTTCATTTTATATTTTGTCCCTTCCATTATGATTCTTTTGCGAACAGTTTCAGTTTAAGCAAGTAACGCGGGGTTAGTTAAACCAGAGATTACAGTTATTGTACTTAACCCGATTACAGTTTGTAACGTCCCGAAGTTTATTATTTAAGTTAAATATAAAACCCTTTATCTTCAAAATTATAGCGTATTCCCAGAAACCTTAATACGTCATATTTTCTTTCTAATTGGGTTGAAAAGTGAACATCCGACCCTACTGAATATTCGGCCAACTTTCCATTGTTCTTTTCGAGGCGGCAAAAAAGAAAAAAACGTGCAAATTGCAAGATAAGAGTACGGTCAAAGTGGTCCGTCTGTTGCCAACTGCCAGGCTTTAAAATGATGGAATACCTCGACGGTTCATTAATCCTTACGAGCGGTTGTATCCATCATTCGGCCCAGTCCCTTCCTGTCCCTATCTAGGACCAAGTTTCAAAAGTGTCCCATCGGGAATGATTTTAACTTGTCATATTGGCTAAAAGCTTACGCCCATTTTCTTTGAAACCCAGGCATACCCAACGGATTATTTCTTCTGGGACAAATTGATTTCTAACGGAACAATTTCAACAACCGACATAATCAATTCGAGAGATATCTTACTTTAAATGTTATATCAGCCAAATTGTAGAAAGGGGTCGTTTGGAATAGCTGTGCTAGTTGGATACTCGTTACTGACCACCGAGCATCTTTTTCGAAATTTCGTCAAGCTTCCACGTTGCAAATCTGCAAATGTTCATCAAATAAGCCTAAATTGAAGAAAAACAGAAAAGTTCTTTTGGCTCGATTACTCCTAAGAGATATTAGGGTAGTAGGATAGGGTTTGGTGTTCCCTCAGCACTCCAGCATTGTGATTTTGAAATGCAACATTTCTTCAACTCAGTTCTATTGATTGTAGTAACTTGGAAAGAGAAATTCATTACTGTCGTTGCTGCAATTTTTCACCTTTGGCTCTTCTCATTACTCTAAGCTATGTCTATGTGGAGTGGTTCCTTCACATTCAAAATATGGGTGACAGTTAATCCTCTTTATGGACTGATCTCGGTTTATTAATTACAGTTATTTCTTAATAAACACAGAACAATACAGGCGAAAAAACTATGCAAAATATTTCCGTTGCGCAAGCAGAGCATTGTGCTAGTACCTAGGACCAAATAGGCATAAATTATCATAGCCCTGGCTCGACAGTCCTTGTTTCCGAGCAGTTTGGGAAGAAAGATGATAATGAGGAGGAGGATACTAGGAAGCGTGGGGTTTGTATTTCATAAGCACTGCAGACTTATGGTTTATTCCACTTTTCCCAGTTACTTAGTTCAGTTTTATTGACTTGATTACAATTATTTTGCTCTCAATATCTCAGTTATTGACTGTTATTTTTCATACTTTTCACTTGTACACCTTTTTGGTATTAGGTAATGTCTCATTTGAGCGGTTGCGTCGCATTCGAACGTGAGTGGAAATTCATGGACATACTCTTTTGGTCCTGGCTACCGAGTAGATGACGAGACACTATTTATGGACTTTGCTCTATGCTATGAACCTAGTTCCTTAGTAGCTTTGAAGGGAAGATGATGAGGAGGAGGAGAAGGTTGCCAAGAAGCTAGGGTTTTTTGTTCGATAAGCACTACATCCTTTGGGCTTATTGTACATTTCATAGTGCTTACTTCAGTTCAATTGACTCATATTCCAGCTTCTTTCCTTTTCCCCATCTCCTTAAGATGGCTGGAAACCATCATGAGGAGGATTCTCAGGAGGTAGGGTTTGTTACTCCATACGCACTTCAGCCTTGTATTTTATTGAACTTATTGTAGTTCAGTTCAACTAATCTGTTTCTCACTTAAATAAGTACATGAAATTGCTATGGTAATTTACTGTTATTGTAATTTTTTCCTTTTGAATTTATTGGACCCTAGGTTATGTCTCCATTTGATTTGCTTTAGAAGAGGATAAGTGAGTAAGATAGGAGGATAAGTAATAGTTTCTTCATCGTTAAACTCCAAAATTTCCAAGAACTTTAAGTTGACTGGAAACTCTCTGGCACTTGCTGCATGGTGTAGCCCTTTTTCTAGAGTAGTTAGGATGATGGTTAGGAATAGGAAGAGCATACTAGCACGCTGGTATTGTGGTTTTACTATTCTTCGTTCATTTCAAATGACTTATTTCAGAAGGAGAATGTTACTGACTGTTATTGCTCCAATTTTCCTTGAATTTTCTAAGTAACCAAGGTTTCATTGCAATTTGTTCCTCACATGTTTCCCGATACCCCTGTGCCTCGTAGAGAACTCTATCACTCCCTTCAGTTATACCTGTTTAATTGCTAGTTTTGACATCGGTTCATTAACCGTAAATTCACCGCTTCTGGCGACCTACGAAAGAGATGGGTTCAAATCAACCATAAACCGATTTACATGCTAAATCGTTTGACCTTTCATCCTTCCTGTCATAGTTATTTTTCCCAGGTTTTCTTGATTCCTAGGTTATGTCTCAATTGCGCGCTTGCTTCCCATTCGTATGTACCATAGGAGGCAGTTTCTTCTTCCTGATTGCAAAACCTTCAAATGTGGTCATCATTTTACCTATATGTTTATGTGTTTTCTCAGATACTATTGACCGCTTTATAACCTACCTACCGTATCATTCCCCCCTCGTTTTATTCTGTCTAACTGAAGCAATAAGTTTGCCGGTTTTGTTGAGGATTCTTTAATCTCGAGTCTAACTCTTGAAATTGCTAGTTTTTCCCTCTGCTTTGTACCGGCCTTTTCTGAGATAGGGACTATGTTTGTTCTTTTTATCCAAAGTATAGTTTCTAAGACAATGGTATTGCAAACTTTCGTCTGGCAATTTTATCTTCTTTGTTTATTGTTATCTATGATTAATTACGGTTTTCAGTTGAGACAAAAAAGTCAATGGCACGAGCGGGATTCGAACCCACGATCTTCGGCTTGATACGCCGCTGCTCTACCACTTGAGCTATCGTGACCTCGATCCACTCTGATACCAACCTCCCATCTCAACCACACCTTTTGAATTTTCCCTCCTTTTTGCCAAAATTCAAAAGGTGTGGTTGAGATGGGAGGTTGGTGTCCGTGGATCGAGGTCACGATAGCTCAAGTGGTAGAGCAGCGGCGTATCAAGCAGAAGATCGTGGGTTCGATTCCCGCTCGTACCATTGACTTTTTTTATCTCAACTGAAAACCTTAATTAATTGTAAGATATTAATTGGTCAAGCGGACCACGAAACTAGTGAAGTTATCTATGATACTGTTAGATTATTATGTTTTACCGATTTTCTGTTTAATTCAACGATTAGTTTCGATTTGGTACATTTATGTGATAATGCTTTTAAGGCTAATTGTCTTTTTGATCTTTTGAGTTGTCTATTTAACCTCTTTTATGATTTTCTGTAGAAGGATAATCAAAAAAGCTCATAGATAGTTAATAGATGAATTCAAAAACATAATTCTTTTCTGAATTAATATGAAAAATAAATTTTTCATCTTTTTGTCCTGAATAGAGCATAAATTAGGAAAGCAGACTAACTGTTAGAAAAATTTTGTAATTACAAAACAGTTTATAAGAAATATCTTGGAAATCGGGAGAGCGGATGATCTTACTAAAAAGGGTTCTGAAGTCCCATTTATTGGCCCACCGCCTGAAATACTACATTCTTTGACCTTTGCCAAGGAAATAATTGAAGGGCGGGTTAAAAACCGACTTCTTTTGAGATTGGAATTTTCTACCATCCAACTGCCACCCAGACTTTATTAAAGTAATCATAATTGGAGAATAGACCTCCTCTATTTGGGATTCTCAGCATAGCCCTATAATGCATTAAATGTAGTGTGAAAGACAATTTGTGCTTTATTCTTATAAATTATATATGTTATTATGTATATATATATATATANCATGTCACTCTAGAAGGAAGTGGCTAACATACAGAGTTATGGACTTTGTCCATACTTTGTGGAAAAAAAAAAAAAAAACTTTTAAGGCTAAGACTTTTAAGGCTTTATTGTAGTAAACACCATCAATAAGAATAAATACCTAATAAGATTAAATAATAAAATTAAGTTGTAAAAATTTGAGTACTTACTGTAATGAAGGGAACAGCTAAAACATCAAATAAACTCTCCATGGGCAGGGGCACTGTCTATGAAAAAAAACCATTCAATTAAAAATTCATTAATATTTTAGAGAATATATAATAGTCAATATTGCTTTGCATGTTTTTATTATATGTTATTATTATATGTTATTATATTATGTCCAATTGAACTAAATCAAACCCTGCTCATAAAAAAAATTCGTTTATTAATCATTGTTGCCTTAATGCATCCAGCTTAAAATCTAACTCGTCATAATACTAAATTGAGCTAACTATTAGTAATTTGACGTCTCATAAATCCCATAGAGATAGTTTTCCAAAGAAAACTGTACTGTCAGCCGGATTAGCAACTCATAGCTGTACAATAAACATTCCACATGCATACAAGAAAGTAGTTCAAGTATTCATGGCACGACAGTTATAATTAGAAATGCAACACATAGTGATGAGAGTAGGCTGACGTTATCTCACCGATTACTACCATATGCACACAACAGATTACACATATTCTTTAAAAATATTCGGTCTATTAAAAGTTTCTTTTTTAATTATTTTATGGATAACTGATCTTTTAAGATGATAGGGTTAAATAATTACCAACAGGATTTCTTTTTGTATTTTTGTTTTATTAATCTTTCTTTTTCTTTTAATTAGTGGTCGGTATATTATGTTTTTGTCCCTTCACAAACTAGAAGATCATTGAATGTTCTCTAGTAAATTTATCACGTGGGTCTTTTCCTCTTTCACCTTAGCTGATGTCTCATTTGAGCGGTAGTCTCGAATTCGAATGCGACTGGAAACTGTCATCTTACTTACTGTTTAGATTGATCCTGTTTTGCGAGTAGTTTCGTAGTGAACATGACGAATGTGTGAAGGACTTGTAGGTTATTGCATTTTCTTTGCTCTTTAGTTCACTTCAATTGATTTCCTAAGAAACCCGGAAACTGTCAGGCCACATGCACCAAGGTCCTGGTTCCTGATTAGTTTTGAAAAAGATAAGATGATAATGAGGAGGACTACGAATGAGGGTTTGTTATTCTATATGCTCAGCAGCATTTTGGTTTACTGTACTTTTCCCAGATCCCATGTCTGTTTAATTGACCCATATTGCTTTTTATTTTTCCATGGTCTTTAACATGGCCAGAAACTGTCATGGCACTTGATCCATGATCCTGGTTCCTCACTAGTTTAGAGAAGATAAGATGATGATGATGATGATGATGATGTGGAGATGTGATGTGCAGTTAGGGTTTAATTCAAGTGACCAGAAGCTTCAGCAATTTTGATTTTCCAACCATGGTTATGATTCCTTATTAGGTTGGGAGGAGATAAATTGATGATGATTAGCATACTAAGAGTGAGGGTTTGGTGTTCAATAAGCGCTTCAGTCTTGTGGCTTATTCTATTCCTATTTCTTTAGTTTCAGTGACCGAAGTTTCAGATTTTTTGATTTTCCAAGATTCTTAAGATGGCTGGAAACTGTCATGACACTTGCTCCATGGTTATGGTTCCTGATTTGTTTGGGAGGAGATAAGATGTTGACAAGCATAGGAGTGAGGGTTTGGTATTCCATAAGCACTACAGCCTCGTATCTATTACTAGTTGTTTAGTTCAATTTAATTGACCGAATTTTCAGTTTTTTTTTATTTTGCAAGATCATTAAGATGGATGGAACTGTCATGGTTTCTGATTAGTTTGGGAGGAGATAAAATGATGATCATTAGGAAAGGAAGAATGAGGGTTTGGTATTCCATAAGCACATTGTGGCTTAAAATAGTTTTTTTCTTTGTTAACTGGCATCTTTCTGAATATGAATTAATTTTGCAAAATTAATTACATTAAACTCACTAATTTGGTGGTCCGCTTGACCAATTAATATATGACAATTAATTAAGGTTTTTAGTTGAGATAAAAAAGTCAATGGCACGAGCGGGATTCGATTGAAAAATGGCAAAAAGGAGGGAAAACTCAAAAGGTGGGGTTGAGATAGGAAGTTGATGTCCGAGTGGATCGAGGTCACGATAGCTCAAGTAGTAGAGCAGCGGCGTATCAAGCCGAAGATCGTGGGTTCGAATCCCGCTCGTGCCATTGACTTTTTTATCTTTACTAAAAACCTTAATTAATTGTAACTTAATTACATTGATGAACGGCATGTTACGTTTTGTCCCTGATAAGTAACTTTTCATATTCTTTTTTCTTATAAATTATTTGGCCTTTATGAGATTTGATAATTAATTTCTTATGATTCACCATCGCGCCATTCACCATTTAAATTTTCTTAACATCTCCATGCATTGCTACTGGCTTGAAATCGTTGAAATTTCAAATTGAAAAACATCAATTTAAAAAATATATATATATTTATAAGCTGAAAAATAACAAACTTTGTAATGTAAATTTCCCTGGGAAAAATATCACTGTTGTGCACCATGCGTAACATTTTAAATGGTGTTTTTCACTCAGATAAACAGTTCACTTTGACGATATTATTAATTAGCCCGATCTTCAAATAATAAACAGTAAAATGCTCCTTTTACTGTCATGACCAATGAATAAACTTTGATAGTAGAATCTCGGCTTAGATATGTTGTCTTAAGACTGAATGACAATATCTGATCATAATTTAATAAGAATAATCACTCCAATGCAGAAAAAGGATGACTTTTATGTTGTGGATGAAATAAGTCGTTCCTGTACCCGGCAATTTTCCCGGAAGGACCTTCGCAGACGCAGAATAACAATTCAGATTCAATTACAAAATCAATCAGATTGTTAGATAATAACAAGACTTTCCCTGAGAATAACCAAGTAATTACAACCAATAAAACTCATTAACGGTAGTATAGTTCACCTTGTAATCTCGAGAGCAAATTAGCTGGAATTGTTCTTATTAGGTTAATGGTTATTACAGGTCCACTTTTGTAAGAGTACACACTCACAACGAAAATACTGTAGAGAAGACAGTAAAAATAAAGTTTAACACCTTCTTGTTTTGCTTTTTATCTTAATATGATCATTAATTATTTCGTTAATTATTTTATTTTGAAGACATAAACGAAATAAAGAGGTCCAATTTTTTTTAAGTCTAATATTTTACATATTAGTCAAGTGGTACGTAAACAACAATTTAAAAATTGTAGATGGGATGTTGGGGATCGAACCCACAACCTTCTTCCAACCTGGATTCTGTCGCTCTTACCTCTCCACGAACACATTTCCTAATGCATTACTTTTTTAAATTCGTTTCTACTGTCGTTTATTTCCCTTATTTATACAAGCCTGTCCATATGTTAAAATTCAATTTTTAATGGAAAAGGTGAGAAAAATACAGTTGGAATCAAACACCCTTTTTGTAAATCAAATTTACCCTTGCAAATCAAATTCACCTTATATTTTTAAATTAAAGAATTTAATTAAATAAAAAATAAAATTCAGTTTGGTTAAATTACTTTTTGTAAATTAAACTTGTCTATTTGAAAATAAAATTCACACACTACTCTTACAAATTCATTAATTTTTCTTATAAAATTCACGCTATTGCGTCTAAAATTCGCTCTTTTGAGAATTAATTTCACTTTTTTGCAATCATATTTACACCTTGGAAATCAAATTCATTCACTGCAAATTAAATTAATCCTTTTGCAAATCAGAATCATCTTTTATTAATTGCATACACTCTTTGTCAATTAAATTCACTGTTTCTCAAATTTAATTTACTTTTTATATGATTTTAAACAACTAGCTATTTGACCTTGAAAAATCTCAGTAAACAATTGACAACCATAAAACAACGTAATTTACAACAAATTAATTTGACAGGTGTAAGAGTATTGTGTTATGATTATTATTATTATTATTTCAATTATTTATTCTTTTTATATTAGGTTTTGGTTAAGATAAAAAAGTAAATGTCACGAGCGGGATTCGAACCCATGACCTTCGGCTTAATACGCCGCTGCTCTAGCCACTTGAGCTATCTTGACTTCGATCCACTCGAACACTAACTTTTCATCTCAACCCACTTGCGAATTTTCCCTCTTTTTTGCCATTTTCAAATTATTATTATTGTTAAGAATTTGGGATAGAAAACGGAGTCGGACAGTGTTGTTTATTAAGTCCACTGATGTTTTCACTATGCATAAACGGCCTAGACAAATGCTTGGATATTGCAGGTGTAACAGTCGGTTCAACTAGAATAAAAGTGTTATTATTTGCTATTGACCTGGTACTGCTTTCCTTCACACAGCAGGCCCTTCAAAAAATGATAGGGTATTTAAGCGCTTATATAAATTTATGGAACCTTAAAGTAAACTGAACAAAATCTAAAATAATGGTCTTTAAAAATGAAAGGTGGTATTTTACAGGGTAGTAAAATTGAAGTGGTAAAACCGTGTAAATACCAGGGTATAAAATTGACTTGCCTACTTCATCCCTGACAAACCATCCTAAAAGGAAAACTGGCCAAGTGAGGTATAAATTTGATGTGGAGCTCGGTGTTCGAAGTAAAAAAAATATCAATAGAAGCAAAATTCAAAATTTTCAATGCTGTACATAAAGCGATAATTTTTTGCGATGCTGTATGGGTATTTATGATTTAACATGAGAATGAAAAATTGCTTCAATTCTTTATATAAAGGCTTTTCAGATAGCCATGTTACAAACCTTCGGCTTTCCTAATTTAAAAGATGTACCATGAACCTCTGTATTTTTACACTTTAATAATGGACTATTACTCAATAGTAAAAGTATTAAATATGCTGAAGGAAAGATACACTCAAATACTGTCTAAACAAATTATGAAAGAAAACTTGTACTGCTTTAAAGAATTAATAGTCGAGGTAAATTTGCATAAGATTATTCCTACCACTAGCTTCGAAAAAGTGCCCCTTTGGAAAAGAACCTTCAAATTAACCCTAGATTCTCTAAAGCATTATCATAAAAATTGCTTTCTCGAAAAAATCACAAACAGCGAACAGTGTATAGTATGTAGAGAGATAAGCTTTGATTTAAAAGATACTAATTATACACACAACAAACTAAGTCTAGACAGTAAAGGACTGATAATGAAAGTTTGAGGAGAAATACTCAAATTGAGCATATTTCCATATGGCGATCCCCAGTCGTGTCCTCTCTGTGATAAGCGTGTAATTGAGTACATGAACCATGTTTGCCCTAGACTAACCAAAATTAGCTTGAAGTGGATGAGTACAGACGTTTTAGCTGGAGAGGAAATGATATTGGATTTAAAAAGTAAGGGCGACTGGAGGGAACTGTTAAAGTACTCTAGAGAGGTGTATAAATATAGAGCTAATTTCATTGTCTAATTTTACCTCGTTTATTTGATAAGTAGTTATCTGGAAAATAGGAAATTTTGTACCTCGTTTAACGACGTTTGCTCTGACTTTCGGCCAATTGCTGCTGGTGTTTCCCCAAGGCTCTGTCCTTGGTCCCACAATGTTCAGTTTATTTATTAATGGTATAAATAACCTAAAAATTATGCCAAAATGTTCCCTATATGCTGACGACACCGCTTTTGTGATCTCGTCTTTCAGAGTAGATACAATAGCTAGGCATCTCTCAGTAGCCCTTGAGAAAAGATTTAATTACTGTCACAGCAACAGAAGCAATGAGTCAAAAACCGAGGTGATTCTGTTCACTCGCAGAAGGACTAAGGTTGATTGTTTTGTGACAATAAATGGAAGGTGTATTCCACGGAAAAAAAAGTCAAGTATCAAGGTTTGACGTTCACCAAGCACGGTATGCGACAGAGGAATGGCACTGATCTGCAATTTATTCCCGTTGTTAAATAGACACTCTGATCTGAGTATACATAATAAAAAAGTTAATTTATTATTTGTATATTCATCCCATGCTGTTGTATGCGGCTCCTGTATGGTCTAATACATGTATCACCACCGACAGGAAGTTGCAGGGTGTGCAGATACAAATACTTGAGGCTGATTGGTTCCTTTTACAGGTGGACGCGCATAGATTACATGCATTCAGTGTTGTAGGTGGCTGGTGTCTACACAAGTCCACAATATAACTTCAAGATTTTGCAAAGCTTGTGAACTTAGTGAACACACTAATATTAGAAATGTTAAATTCGTTAGATTTCGTGGTTCGATTGACCAAATAACATCTTTAAATTAATTAATCTCTATGTAAGGTATTGGCTGAGATAAAAAAAGTCAGTGACACGAGCGGGATTCGAACCTCCGATCTTCCGCCAAATACGCCGCTGTTCTACATTTTGAGTTATCGTGACTTCGATCCACTCGACTTTTTTATCTCAACCAATACGTTACATAAAGATTAATTAATTAGGAATATTGTATAATACAGTACAACGCTGCCTCCTTGCAGTCACTTTACAAAAAATATAAATACAAAAGAGGGAAGCTCATTTTGCTGTAAATTAACTATATAACATAACTTCACTAATTTCGTGGTCCGCTTGACCAATTAATATATTACGATTAATTAAGGTTATTAGTTGAGATAAAAATGTCAATGGCATGAGCGGGATTCGAACCTACGATCTTCGGCTAGATACGCCTCTGCTCTACTACTTGATCGTGACCTCGATCCACTCGGACACCAACTTGGGGTTGAGATGGGAAGTTGGTGTCCGAGTGGATCGAGGTCACGATAGCTCAAGTGGTAGAGCAGCGGCGTATCTAGCCGAAGATCGTGGGTTCGAATTCCGCTCGTGCCATTGACATTTTTACTCAACTAATAACCTTAATTAATCGTAATATAACAACGTTTTCCCCCCTCTGTGTTAACATTTAAATATGTTTTAAATTAGTTATTTTTTTACTTTAGATCAAGTATATAGGTAGGAAGCCTGAAGCCAGACTTTTAATTTATTTGTAAATATTCTATATATTTTGAAAATAAGTTGTATAATTTTTTATTGCAAGTTGTTTCATTGCCATACTATGTTTAAATTATTAGTTAATTATTTTAAATAAGGAGTGTTTAATAATTAAACAAAGCAGATATATGTATATTGTCGTTATGATTTTATGATTTTAAATAATTGGTAGATTTAAGTTACCAAAGAGCCTGCCTTAATTAATTAATTTTAAAAAATGTATTTATTAAATAAAAATTAATAAATTTAAAATATATAATTGTTGTTTTATTTGTCAGAAATTGTTACTGCTTGTATCGTTGGAAACACTAACATTTTTTTATACGACTAGGTTTTTCTTTGACTCTCTTTCCAACGGTTGTTTTAAGGAGGTCAAGGATATTTCGTACGTGTGTTCTCAGTTTCGGAAAGGCCGAACGGAAAAGTTGCGCACTTTAAAAGCTGCATAGTTGCGAGTTGGATTTGCCACGGTACCTTGTAACACGGCACTCCAAAGCCGCACACACTCCGAAACCCTCCCTACTTTCCTTTTACACAAAACTAGATTCCCAGGGATTCGTACAGATTTCTGATCTCCCACCAGAACGGATGAACTCAAATGGGATCACTGAAAAAAAGAAGTTAAATTTTATTTTTTTTACATACCTGGGCATATTTACTGTTAACAATTTACTTCCACCGCATTTTTTTGTGTATCCACAGACCAAATCGATATTTAGCGTACATATTTTTTTCTGCATATTTCAACTGTTTGTAGCGTTTTTCTTTGCAAGGACAAAACAAACTATATATTTAAAAAAATATGTAAGGGAGAAACGTTCTTAAATGTTTTTACGTCTTGAATTAATTGGAAGCTGTGTGACATTGAAAAAAAGGTGATTTGAATTTATCGTGTATTATAAATGAGTAATCCAGGAGAGCAATAAAACATTAGTTATTTCTAAGCGCTATTTACAGAAATCGTGGGCTGAAAGCGAAATGAGCCACTAGGGTAGACATGTACCGATAAATACCACCTTGGAGGTTTGCAGGGATTTGACCCGATGAATTCCCCCGAGATAAAAACCGCACATACGAACAATTATTATACACGCAATTCTGATCGTAAGTTTGATTCTGTTCGTGATATCGTAAGTCAAATATCATTAACTCTGACAGAATTTTGCTTTTATTTCAAATAAAACACGGGAGGAAACCGACGGGAGAGTTAAATAGGATTGTACGCTATCACAAGGTTGGAATGAATATACACTAAAACCGGGCTTACTCATTACTAATTATATATTTGTGAACACTTTCTTTGCATGGTAATCACATTGAGATTGCTGTTTATATACATAAAGTGCAAGGTTTATGGGCCGACAAACAGCTGAGGTCTTCGCCGGCCCTCCGCGTGTATTCCTTCTCTTTCCTGTCTTTCTCGCGTGTTTTGTATTGTACTGCAGCCATTTGAGCATCTCGATCTGGTTACTGACTCTCTGCTTTTACTTGTATATTACGTCGTTATTTTAAAAAGTTAGTCTCTCAGGTTGTCAATTTAAGAATAGATACACAACATACAATACATAACATATATATCGCCACAAACATAGAAATCTGATCACATTCACTCCCCCAGAGTACTCGATATTCCTCGGGGCGGGGTTGAACCCACTCCATTCGCGCTAATAACTTACTTTTGCTCCCCAGACATCACACACTCACCCCAGAGTACTCGATATTCCTCGGGGCGGGGTAAATAACCCCTTCCTTTCACGCAAATAAATTACATTCATCCTAATGTATTAACATAAACACCACACAAACACGACACAAACACTTCAGACACAACACAATCACAGCACAAACACACATAAACTATATACATTTGAAGATCCCTATAGCCCTGAGGTATCGGTAAAGCGATTTGTGCCTGCTGCCGTGCCCCAAGACTACGCACAGGTCCGATGATATTCCGAAATATTGCCTATAAACGTCGAGCCATCTACAATTGAAAAGGCGCTCGACTGTTACTCTATCCTTGCATAATGGGCACCTATGCGGTCGCTTTCCTGCTAGAAGGTGCCCGTGCGTTATTCTTGTATGACCTATGCGTAGTCTTGTCAGTATGACCTTTTCCCTTTTTGACCCATTTTCCGTGAACCAGGGACCGACGTCTTTCTTAACCTGCCACAGTTTAGCAGGGTTATTTCTATTTTTCCGAGCCCAGCGGTTTTTCCATTCTTTATAGTATTTAACAAAGATGACAAAAAAGGAAAATGTACTATATATTAATTTTGAATGAATGAGGGGGTATCTATACAATATTTACCATGAATTAGAGGGTTTTTTTTTATAAGACAATAAACGTCCATCCTTCGATCTTTAAAATGCGATATTTTATAATAAAGAAAACTAGCAAATTTCATTTCATATTTTCCTACTTCTTTGGTGACGAGATAAGCAGTTTTAAATATAAAAATATTGCCGTTTCATCTATAAACACCCATATTTCACATGGATTGTATGATTATCTCAAATCCATCGGTCTTTTTCCGTGATGTCCAAAATCATTGAAAGACTTGTTCCATTAACCAAGAACAAATTGGACGACTAGCACAAAATTAAAGGACAAGACAACTTATATACTATTTCCCCAGTCAAGTTAATACATTTTATTTCCAAATAACACTTTTCTTTTCTTCAAAATAAACTTTTTAAAGTTTAAATTAGACTATTTTTAAATCCAAATTGGGCCATTTTAATTTCGAACGTTTTTTGGAGGTTTTTTGAAAAAAAAACAACATTTATTTAAAATTTAAAAATACCTAGGAGGTGAAACAAAATCTATGCACTTTAAGTAAAATATTTGTGTTTGGAGAAAAAACGAAATCTAAAATATTTGGGCAGTTACAAGTCTATATAAATATTAATTAAAATGAAAATGAAAAAAAATATAAAAAGTTTCTTCTTTTATTTTATTTGAAATTGTGTAAAACATGAAAATAAATTTGGAAAAAATCATTTGAACACAAACTGCAATTAAGATTACAAATTATATAAAATAAAAAATATAAAAAGATCCTTCTTTTAATTTGAGATATATTTATAAATTTCAGTTT
The DNA here is from genome assembly GCF_000648675.2 of Cimex lectularius. Classification (NCBI taxonomy): domain Eukaryota; kingdom Metazoa; phylum Arthropoda; class Insecta; order Hemiptera; family Cimicidae; genus Cimex; species Cimex lectularius. Next base: position 158,852 of record NW_019392864.1, on the reverse strand, counting down.
AGTTAAATATTTTTTAACCATTAATTGAAGAAGAATCTTTTTTTAAACTCACTAATTTCGTAGTACGCTTGACCAATTAATATATTACAATTAATTAAGGTTTTTAGTTGAGATAAAAAAGTGCATGGCACGAGCGGCATTCGAACCCACGATCTTCGGCAAGATACGCCGCTGCTCTACCATTTGAGCTATCGTGACCTCGATCCACTCGGACACCAACTTCCCATCTCTACCTCACCTTTTGAATTTTCCCTCATTTTTGAAAAATGGCAAAAGAGGGAAAATTCAAAAGGTGAGGTTGAGATGGGAAGTTAGTGTCCGAGTGGATCGAGGTCACGATAGCTCAAGTGGTAGAGCAGCGGCGTATCAAGCCGAAGATCATGGGTTCCAATCCCGCTCGTGCCATTCACGTTTTTAACCCAACTAAAAACCTTAACTTTTTTTAAACTTTAATTTTGCTTAATTTTTATTTATTTCTTTTTATGTAAGTCTTGGTTGAGATAAAAACGTATCTTGTCACAATCTTTTTCATAGCAGAGCCTCATTTCAATTTATGCTGATTGAGTTATTATCATGTAATAAAAAAATCTCAAATACACGAGAATTTTATTTTACATGCTTATATCATGCCTTCTCTTAAGTTTTGATAATGCTTTAAAAGAAGGGTTAATATGAAATTAAAAAAAGTTGTTTTGAAGATAAATAGAGTTAATTTCAAAATACATAATTAAATGTGAAATTTAAGTTAATGCAAAGTTGCAAATAATAATTCCGAAGCAAGAAGGTTAATTTGAAATTAAAAAGGGTTAATTTGACGAAAAACCTATGTACGATTTTGCTGAAGGTGGGCGTTTATGTACTCTAAACTGTTTTTGTAATGGTTTAAAGAAAGGGTTAGTATGAAATAAAAAAAAGTTTATTTAAATTTAAAGTTTTGTTAAGAAATTTTTTAACCATTATATAAAAGAATACTTTACATACATATATTACCATACCCTAAGTTTTTTAATTCTTAGAAAAAAGGGATACTTGAAATTGTTAAAAGTGTTAATACGATGGCAAAGGGTCTATCTTGAAGTTAAAAAGGGTTAATTTGAAATAAAAAATATTAATTCGATGTTAAAATGGTTAGTTTATAATAATTTTTTTGCGAAATATTACAACACACATTCAATACGCATTCACACAAATAAATACATTCACACCTATTTACATTGCATTCATTCTATTTGGTAGATGGAGTACTCAATGGGGAGTACCCTAATTGGGGTCGATGGGGTACTTTTAAAAATATCCCGCAATCGAACCAAGTCACGTACACAGCTCGAGGGGCGGTAGGGATGCTATTTCACCCTCAGCCCCTCCCCATTCACCCTAATAAATACACTTACTCATACAAAACACAGAAACACAAAACACATATTTTGACGGCTATATGCAATAAAAAGTGGTAATCCCCCCTAAAAAGCGGAACATGGGGACCGGAAACTCGCTACCATGTCCGAGAACCATTCTTAAATCCGGCGGCATGCCTACGAAAAATGGTTATTTAGAAATTAAAAACGGTTACTTTGACTAGAAAAGTATTTGTTTTTGTTTATAAAATTTAATTTGTTTGAAAATTTAGGCTCTGATGATGACCTTGAAGCCCGGGGCTCGACAAAGTTGGAATTTTGTTTTTATTCTACCCCTTGACCATAATATTGATCATACATCAAATTAAAATTTAAGTGCAAAAGAAGACGATATCTACGTCTCAGTAATAAAAATTCTTGATTCACTTACTTCGACAAGATACGGAAGGATCTTGGCAAACTCATTGGCGGTTTAAATCTCTGCAATAAGTGCAATAAACGTCTTAGAAATTCAATTATTCATTGAAATTTTTATAAGAGAGGGGTGAAAGAACACCGAAGGAACGTTTTTAATGTAAGGGATTGGGTTTTCTGGAATTAATTGACGGTCTCGGCGGCGAGCCGGTGGATCGGATGAGCGGAGGGAGGAAAGTAGGTCCTTAGGTTATAAAGTAGTAGGGAATAGGAGCTAAGTTTGCAAATGAATGGCTTACAATATGCCTCCCTGAACTTAACAGGACTATTTGTCATGGGGCCATGAATTGGATTGTAGGACGCTCATTAGAGCCATTATTCGGCTTCCTTGATTGCCCGTTATGGAATTAATTTTATTATTCATTCCAGGGATCGTTATTCAGATTTTAAGAAAAGTTCATATTACTCGGATATGATCGTTTATTCCGATGAGAACGTAAAACGTTATTTTTGCCTTTTTTTCCCACCCCGTATTTTCAGAGTTGTCTCAGGGTTACACTTTTACGCCAATTATTAAAACTTTTGTTTTAGCTGCGCGACTTCGACGAAATGGCTTTTTTTTATTTGCACTAGACGCTCGTTATAAATATCGTGGCTAACATCCCCTGGAAACTTTCTATGGATTGTTACGACGAAATGTCAAATCGTAAAATGCAACAGTGAACGTGTAAAACCTTTCTTACTATTTCAATATAATATTGCACATGAAGATCCCTCGTCGACATTCTCGGTCCGCCTGTTCTCGCCTATTAAGCGTCAAGTTCGATACGATAATCTGTTCAAGTCCGCTTATCGTTCATTTTACAAATTTTCCTAATTAAAGGCCGAGTTGGAAGAGATTAGGACGATACGGATGTGTGTCGATCTCCTTTGGTAGTATCAAGTGTCAGTTGGGTTTTATTATCAGTATTCCATTTACGTTTTAGTGGTCAATTGACCAAGTTACTTTTTTCAATTAATTAATCTTTTTATGTAAGGTCTTGGTTGAGATAAAAAAGTCAGCGTCACGAGCGGGATTCGAACCCACGACTTTCGGCTAAGTACGCTGCTACTCTACCGCTGAAGCTAGTGACTCGAGCTTCCTCATATTCTTTTTAAGAGAAAAATTTTTCTCTTTGATTCAATGAAGTTTTAATAAATTAATTTTCATTTAGATTCCTATCTAATCCATTATAGTTCGTGGTTCGATTGAACAATTAACTTTTTTCAATTAATTATTCTTTTTATGTAAGGTCTTGGTTGAGATAAAAAAAAGTCAGCGTCACGAGCGGGATTCGAACCACGACTTTCGGCTAAGTACGCTGCTACTCTACCGCTGAAGCTATATTGACTTTGATTCACTCGGACACCAACCTCCCATCCCAACCCCACCTTTTGAATTGAAGGCCGTGGGTTCGAATCCCGCTCGTGACGCTGACTTTTTTTATCTCAACCAAGACCTTACATAAAAAGAATGATTAATTGAAATATCATTATTATTATATTGGGGTTTACGTTAAATATTTCTTTTTCGTTTTAATTCTATCAAAGTTGAACAAGAATTAAGAGGAAAATTGACCAAAAAATTCAGCTCCTTATTTTTAAATTCTTATTTAAACATTTCCTCATTTATGCAATTCGGCATCGTCTAAAGTGCAGTATACATTTACATAATAGATTTATCAATAAAATAAAAGTTAAGTTATTCGTATTGATTGATAGTTACCTATAATTCTGGTCCGCTTTTCCTTGCTTAATTGTTGCTTGAGACATGTTTCGGCATTTCGCCGTCTTCAATGTATGGGTGATATTTGTGAAACAAAGTGTTAGTTACGCGGTGATTGATGGTGGGGGTGGTTGTGTAGGTATTAGCAGTATTACTACTGTTTGTCGGTGCGTTTCGTGTATTAAGTCGGATTCTTATTTTTTATTGTGCGTACTCTTTTCCATCGTTTTTGTGTAGTGACTTTAGTACTATGTCCACGGCTCCTTTTCAATTCCAGTTTCAAGAAAGATTAAAGAGATAGGCCTGATGGTCACACATAAGAAGCCTTTTCTTAAGTTGGTTAAAATGATATTCTTATGTTGAGGAAATGTATTTATTACCTTGAAAGTTGGAATATGATTTGGTGTATTTCTGATGGAATAGCTACTATTCACAGATTCACCAAAATAATCGAAGTTATTTAGTTTTATAAAAATATTTGCGCTTTAATACTGAGGTAATCATCGACGTAATAGCAAAATTCTTGGTGAATACCAGATTGTATGAATGAGTGTTTAAATGTGGAATATCGAGCAACCAAAGACCTGTCGAACCAAGTAGGTTAACTAGGGTAGTGAATGGGCGATTTTTACCACGACTGAATTTTTTTTATTTTCGTGAATGAAGGCGTGGTTTAAATTTGGCATAATTTTAGGGCAGTTGTACGGGTGGGGCTTTATGAGTAAATCGAAAAACCTTGTGTCCAGCCAAACTTGTGTTATTTAAGAGTATGTATATGTATTGGAATTGACTAAGAACATTTTAATCGCATGTGGAAGGGTTAACATAGGCCATAGATGGATAAATGTAGTCAAAACGTGTGGTGATTAGTGACCGTTAATCGATAATTATTCAGAGATCGTGAGATGCGGTCTGGTGTGATGTAGGTTTCAGAAAAACATTTTCTCGTGTCGTGGACACTCTCAACACGACACGCAAGAATGGCACAATTACACAGAAGACAAACACTTTGAGCCCTGAAGATGATCTCAATAAAGATCGAAACGTTGGCACGATAAAAAAATATTTTTCTGAAACCTACATCACACCAGACCGCATCTCACGATCTCAAAATAATTGTAGTCCAAACATTCGAGATAGACAAAATGTGAGATATGAACTATGGCCAAGCGGCTACCTAGCAGGGAAAGATAAAAAACGACGAAACACAACTATAAATAAAATAAATAAAGACTTTTTTAGATTTAAATGATTAATAAATAATCTGCAAATAGAGCGAGCTTAAAATTTGCGTTGGATTTGCTAGCCGTTGATATCAATATTAAACAGTGCCGGACCCAATACGAACCCTTGGAGGAACCCGTCTTTTATGTTCTTGTCGTGATTGGTATCAGCCTTAATATTATAATTTCATGCAACATCTTGGGATAGAGCTAATTCGAAAGAAAAGCTCTGTTTGTCAAATTTTCGAGGAATATATCCCCTTCATCATGACATCAATACTATTTCTTACATTCACTATTTTTCGTGGTCCGCTTGACCAATTAATACAATTCAATTAATTAAGATTTTAAGTTGAGATAAAAAAGTCAGTAATGGTTGAGATGAGAAGTTAGTGCCCGAGTGGTCGAGGTCACGATAGCTCAATTGGTAGAGTAGCGGCGTATCAAGCCGAAGGTCGTGGGTTCGAATCCCGCTCAACACTGACTTTTTTATCTCAACTTAAAACCTTAATTAATTGGGCTATTTCTTACTTTTCAGTTTAAAAAAACAAACAACTATTTAAATTTTTTGAAACTATGGCTTCAACCATAATAAATATGTGAGTTTTCCTTAGTAGAGTAGGTCTTCTACTTTACAATTGTAACCTCCGCCCGGTTATTTTATGTTAAAATGCAAAGTTCCGATAAAAAGGATATAACCTGGACAACTTGACAAAGGGATTTGGTGGTTTTCTTTCTTTCAAAAAAGACCTTATCATTGACGTTTTTTTAAATATTGTTTATATGTGCCTTATTGATGATTTAGATGTCAGATAATTGATTACGGAATTACCATGAAAATAATCTCAGCTCATTTAAACAAACATTTCAAGGTGTTGTGGGTGTACAAAATGATTTTTTTATTAAGAAAAATTTCTAAAAAACTACTTCATTCCTCCCTTTATCTTTTATCTTGCCGACTGCGGGGCCGAAAGGCAGACGGCTCGCGGATTAAACGGCTAGGAGGAAAAAATGCGAATTCTCGGCCGCGCTTTGTTTGTTTTTGCCCCTGCGGCGGTTCGTTTCAATTATTTATGCGATTTTGTTTTTTCTTCTCGCCTAAACCAGTCACATGCCGCGCCCAACGAATATTGATGCATTGGATGAAAAAAGAAAAAAAAAATCAAAGTCCGAAGTGTCACGGCGGTTTGTAACTGATGTTTCTCTAAGCAGAACAGAAATGTTTTTTTTTTCTAAGGTGAACCTGGTTTTCTTCTGGACAGAAAACAAGATTCAAATATAATTTCTACTAAATGAAAAGTTTCTCACCCTTGAATTGTTCATTTCAACAAAATTAAGTTAATGAAATCTTCATCAAGGTTTAAATTCTCGATTGTCATTATGATCACTTACTTATGTGTCATTGATGAGGTCTATTCACAGATTAGGCCAAGGGGATTTATACCTTTTTTATTTGTACATCCGGATCATTTCATGAAAAATATTCGTACTTTTAGTTAAGACAAAAAATGTTTTGTACTGATGGGTGATAATTGTTTTCATAGAATGTAGGTACGATTGGATCAAATCTCTCGCGTTTTTTTTTAAATTACTGTAATGTTGCCATCCAGAGTGGGGCAAAAAAGATGGATGGGCTTAAAATCTTGAAGAACCTATTGAGAAAGTGAACGTTCCTTCTATTTCATGGGCTGCCGTTATCAAACAAATTGCGTCTCGCCGCACTGCCGACACTCTGCCAGATGAACTCTGAACAAGTCACTAGGGTTTCTAGCATTGAAAAGAGAAAAAAAAAAAAGATCGACAGAAATGCAGAGCAATTTGTTTTGAAAAAAAAAGAAAAAAAGAGATGAGAAGTGCGCGACATTGTCTGAAACTTTCAAGCCGGGCTAACAAGAAGGGGCTTTAAAAGAAACACTTTCGGATTACCGTCGTTCAAGTGACAATCCCGATAGAGTTAAAGAATTAAAAAACTTGGCCAATTTACTACATCATTGCTTTTGAAAGGGCTTCCATAATTCAAACCGTCCGTTCCCACCGGCTCTCAAACTTTCAGGCTCACTCTCGAGGGGACTCCCGAAACTTATTAAGAAAACATTGCTTAAAACCTTATTAATAATATATTAGCAGAGGATGAATGCTTAAAACGAAACGATTCCATCACACTCGCTTGCCTTAAATCAGAGCGAAGCACACATTCCACTTACCTCTTAACCGCTAAAAAACCGATCCAATTAAATAAGGAAAATTCTCTTTGAAAAATCATCAAAAAAGGCTAGTACTAATAAGAAAAAATGCTAATATTTACATTTAGATGTAAAAAAGTGGCCAGATTTTTTTTTTTGGTAATTAGTTGCAATCGTTATATATGTTATTTTTGTTCTTTACTGGTTATTTTTAAAGAAAAATATAAGATGTAGCTAAAAAAAATTAAACTGAGTAAAACGATATACCAAAAATATTGGTATGAAAACAATGAAGAAAATGATGCATGGGTAAAAAAACAAAACAATGTGAGATGAGGTCTGGTGTGACGTAGGATTTAGAAAAACGTTTTCTTTATAGTGTCAACGTTTCGATCTTCAATGAGATCATCTTCAGGGCTCAAAGTGTTTGTTTACTCTATAGATGTGTCATTATTGTGTGTGGTGTGAAGATGTTCTCAATAAGAGTTACTTAAAACTCATTGTGGCCAAATATAAACAAGAATTAGGCTTCTGTGGAGCGCAAACGTTCCGATAGAATCTTCAATCCGCTTCTACTTTTTATTAGGAAAATAAAGAAAGGCATATCGCCACCAAGGGGTAGAAAACAAGCATGCTGACATTTCGTCCGTTCGTGATTACAATCACTTTTTCCTTTAGCCCCCACCCCTCACCCAAACAGTGGACGTGACCAATATAAGAAATGCCATTAGAGATAAAACCTAATTCCTTTGGATTCAGTTCACTCAATTATAAGTCTACCTGCTTGTTGAGTGGGCTGTGTTGAAGGAAGACGACGGGGTTGAAAAAACCGGATTCCGATCCTCTCCCAGCCAGCGTCCAGTTCCAATTTTAACAAAGAGCTCCTTTCAAGCCGTGTAATTCAGGAGACCTAAAACAAGGAAAAGATTGGAAGAGTAAATTTAAAAACAAATACGGAAAAGAGGAAAAGAACATTTATTGTTTTCCCGTTTTGTATCCGCGTTTTAATTACCACACTGGAAGCAAATGATTCAACACGTTTTATGAATTTATATTCTTAGGTGGGAAAAAAAATACACTTTTAAAAAACTTTGAGCTAATTCTTCAAAAACAGTACCAATAACTAAGGAAAAATACTATCTGTTTCTCTCTCACGCTCTCTCACTCTCTCTGTCTCTCCTTCTTTCTCTCTCTCTGTCTCTCTTTCTTTCTCTCTCTCTCACTCTCTCTGTCTCTCCTTNTTTTTCTCTCTCTCTCGCTCTTATTTTTAGGAAATGGCGTGATAGTTTTGAATTCATTTATTTGCATAATCCACAGTAGTTGCTATATAGTGTGTTTCACTTTATTTTTTTAAGCTTTTTTTAAAGTTAACTGACGAACGATAAATGTAATTGTTAACTAAGCGTTTTGTTGTTAAAGTTGAAGTTGTTAATTAATTATGCTATACGAAATTGTTAAATGCAATGAATTATATATGGTAGGGCACCCCAAACCATGGTTCGCGGACCTGCAAGGGGTCTGCTGACTCTAACTGGGTGGTCCGCGGCGAACAGAAAAATTAATAATTACAAAAATTCAGGTAGAATGAATAAAATTTCAAGAACTAATAACAATGAGTACTGTGAACGAATGTTTTTTATTTATTTATTCTTGTTCATTTTTGAACAGTCAGGATAGTAGGTGAGATGGGCAGGACGAGACTGTAGGTCGAACGGTTTTCTAGGATTTTCATTGTTCAAACTGGGAGAGGGGGTCCCTGGATTTTTCCATGTATCATTCTCATTGATCAGTTATTTACTCCAATATGGACCGGTGGCTGAAGTCAAGATGGATCTGTGAGAAAACATGGTCTCCATAACCTGCATAGCAAAAAACGTTTATTATTATTAATATTATTGTGTGGTGATTAGTGACCGTTAGTCGATAATTATTTCGAAATCGTGAGATGCGGCCTGGTGTGATGTAGATTTCAGAAAAACATTTTATTTATCGTGCCAACGTTTCGATCTTTATTGAGATCATCTTCAGAGCCTGGGATTTACAAACATTGTTTAAATTTAACAAATACATGTAGGATGTGGAAAAAAGTGAATTTATTCAATGCAAAATATATATTTTTTTAAATTCAGTCGAAGTATAAGTGAGTAGATATACTTTGACTGAATTAACAAAAAATATTTTGCATTGTATAAATTAACTTTTTTCCACATCCTACATGTATTTGTTAAATTTAAGATGATCTCATTAAAGATCAAAACGTTGGCACGATATAGAAAACGTTTTTCTGAAACCTACATCACACCAGACCGCATCTCACGATTTCCGAATAATTATTTTTTTTTTAATGAGGGTTCGCAACAGCTGAGGTCATATAAACCCTCACGGTGCCGGTGTTTTTGAAAAAAAGCCAATTTGAAAGTATGTCTGGTTCGAATGCAGGGCCGCTGGATTCGAACCCGGGACCTTTACATTACAGTGATGAGTGCCGTGTCAACGCCCAAGCTGTTTTGGCCACCGACGCCACTATTATTAAATGTGTCAAATAAATATACAAATGTCAATTCTTGAATATAAAGTCTTTTGACGATTAGTAATTTTGTAATTGTAATTATCCATCTCAAATAGTGACAATAACGTTTAAACACAAAAGAACTGTAATCTACAGTACGGAGTTGTAGAAGTTGGACACGAAAATCGAAGTAGGCAGGCCCACTTAATATTGGTATGGTAACGTCAAAGTTGCACCAACTGTATTTAGTTAAAAGTTTCCCTGTTTCCGTACAAAAGGAGAAAACGATAAACCATTTTTACAAAAGGAAACCTGATTGCGACCCTTCGATCGGTAAGATCGATTTCGGCCGGATAACAAAAACTTTTTGACGGCACGTATGTATAGCTTGGATCACAACTTTTTTTTGGAAACAGTGGATTAATTAAAAATCAACTTGCGAAATTACCGGCTAAAGTTTGGTTAAATTTATTGATGCCGACATCATAGAAGTTGTCGCTGGTCTATAAAAGATTTTATCATATCAAATAACAGTGATAATATTATTGGCCAACGAAATATCTTGAAAGGACCGATCTCCTGGCTAAGAAGTAACATAGTTTACTGTAATGTTTATGTGTGTGTGTGTGTGTGTGTGTGTGTGTGTGTGTGTGCTCATCCTCTACTATTTCCACGATTTTTTTTCCTGAGAGGAGAATGTTTTCCCCTAATAGCGAAACATTTATTGGCCCAGTGTCATTCCTTGCAATCTATCAAGTTTCAATCTCCGGAATGATTTTCAGTGGGTATTTTTTCCGCAAGGTTTATCACAAAAATGAGTTTCCTTATTTTCTCAAATACATCGGGTTTGTCAATGAAATGTTATGTTGTTTTTCTAAGGCTATTAATGACCGGTATTGATATAGTAGATCTTAGTTGTTTTAATGCAGAGTTATTGCCAGGATGGTACGAGATTACCAGGAAATAATTAAAACCAAAGCAGCCCAAGATAAATTTAATTAAAGTAATTACTATAATTACTATGCAAAGTATAGTTGGGTTGAAAAATTATTGTCACAAGGGGGACTCGAATTCCGATTCTGGAGGATGTGTTCGAGTATCGGTCGTGAAACTAAGTTTTCAACTCAACCATACTTTGCATAATAATTAAAAGAATATGAAAAATTGACTGTTGTATTTAATAATCATTTATCTCTGGAGTAAGTAAATTTTATAAAGTGAAGATGACGGTACACCTTGTTCAATTTTTATCCTTTCTACGCCCGTCATATCAACAATTTTAATATAATAATCTTCATATAACAAAAAATATTTACTCTATAAAGGCGAAAAGTTATGTAAAAAAAACCCAATATCACTTCATGCTGTCCCGAACACTCCGAGAAGCAAAACATGTCAGGTTGAGAAGGATTTTTGAAAAATGACTGTACTTAAAGTATTTAGGATTTATGATAAATGACACTATTTTTGCCAAAGGATTAGAGAGACGGCTCAAGCAGATGGAATGAAATATAATATCAAGCATTTTAAATTAATAATAACCATATCAATACAAATGTAATTACAGGTTTAATATACTTTTTTTTTAATTTCAATTGTATAACTTGCCTATTGAATTCTAACTAAAGAACTTTATTTAAATGGATCATGAAAATATGTGTATAATTTCGAAATAATATGGTTGTTTTGAACAATAGTAAAAATCTTATGTTATGATAATTAAAGAATTAGAAAACTATTCTTTAGAGAATAGAGACCGTTTTTCGTAAGATAAAAAACAATTTATGTAACCTTACAATCTATTTTGCACAGAATGTAACTAGGCCCGTGAGATTACATTACTTAAAAGTTCTTTAAATAATTTTTTCAAATTTACGATTCAAGTGTTTTAATATTTGGCCTTGATGAACTTTCAACGCTTTATAACTTACGCTTTTCTTGCCTTTTACGTATTTGCTGTGACCAAAATAATCTATCCAACAAAAACATCATTTATCAAATTCTTTACCGAAGGATAAATCTGTTCATAACGATTTAACGGCGGCAATTTGGCAGGAACGAAAAGATACCAGCCTCACCAGAAAAACCGCTTCCTTCTGAAAAGTAATTTTTTTTCAAATTTCGTGTTATGTAAAATTTTTATCGATATGAAAAAAAAACATTTCGTCGTTTTATAGAGCAATAACATTCAACCAATCGTAGCTAAAAATATTCTTAAAAACATATAGAAAGGGGAAATAAATATTTAACACTTTAAATGAAAATAGTCATGAGATTTTGAGTTTATGAAATGGTTCACATAATTTTTTTTTATCACTTGCTCTGGTGTATCTTGAAGAACATGCAACTCGGCAAATTGTTTGCTTTTTGGCGGATTTTATGAATATTACGTGTCGATAAGTATTTTCCGACTAACAAATCGTCTTTAAACTTCATAATTCGTGTTTCATGTGTCATAAATTTGGTGACATCTTTGAGAAATTCCAGATCCAAATCAAAAAATTGCTACTCCCTAAAAGTTATGTTCCTGTACAGCTTTCTCCGAAACTCTTCATTATAGTGAAACTATTCAAGTTTACTTTTGTAACGCAATAATGACCAATCGTTTTGAAAAATGTGTTGAATAGCATGCTGAAGAAAGAACTGTTCCAGTCGAAATTTGTCACAACTATAATTATTTCCAAACAATTATGATTCCTTATTATTTAAAATACCCTGCTTAAAAATTTAAAGTATACTAGGTAAAACAAAACAAATAAAAAAGATGGGTAGTGAAATACCCAGCACCCGCAAAATGGCCAATTTTTGCCTTTTTTTGAAGAAATAATCGAACTTCAAAAANTTGGCGGATTTTATGAATATTACGTGTCGATAAGTATTTTCCGACTAACAAATCGTCTTTAAACTTCATAATTCGTGTTTCATGTGTCATAAATTTGGTGATCTTTGATAAATTCCAGGGCCAAATCAAAAAATTGCTACTCCCAAAAAGTTATACTTTTAATGTTCCTGTACAGATTTCTCCGAAACTCTTCATTGTAGTGAAACTATTCAATTTTCCTTTTGTAACGCAATAATGAACAATCGTTTTGAAAAATGGGTTTAATAGCATCCAGAAGAAAGAACAGTACCAGTGGAAATTTGTCACAACTTTTAATTATTTCCAAACAATTATGATTCCTTATTATTTAAAATACACTACGTAAAAATTTAAAGTATCCTAGGTAAAACAAAACAAATACAAAAGATTGTTATTAAAATACCCAACACCCGCAAAATGGCCAATTTTGGCCTCTCTTTGAAGAAATAATCGAACTTGAAAAAATCCTGAAAGCCAGTAGAATATAAGTGTCGATGCCTCAATCAAAAATTATAGATTATAAAAGTGTAATATTAATGTGTCAAAACACAAATATTGAGTAGAAATGCTGTCAAAGAAAATAGAGGAAAAGCCAGCCACTCGTCCGAAAAACATTGCTACCCACTTTGAACATTTGCCGTTTAATTTTATACTTACTATCGGTAGTCATATTATTTTCTACAACGATATAGCTTTCAATAATATAGCATAGTACTTTCAAATGTAACTATTCTTTTTTATACATATTTGAAAAAAAATTGACATAATGTGTGTTTGCTTTTATTTTTATACATTATTTTTTCATTTTATTATTTAAAAATCTCCATTCTTAAATTTAAAGTACAATAGGTAAAATATCAACAAACTTTGGTTGTAATATACTAAAAGTATACTAGAAAAAGATACAGAAAAATGCCAATTTTTTAGAATCTCTTTGAACAATTAATTAAAACAGCTTGAAAAATTGCTTAAACGTGGTAAAATTTCAGTATTTGGCATATGTTCAAACAGTAAAAACATTCTTGAAAAATATGTGGTGATTAGTGACCGTTAATCGATAATTATTCAGAAATCGTGAGATGCGGTCTGGTGTGATGTAGGCCCTCAAGATGATCTCAATAAAGATCGAAACGTTGGCGCGATAAATAAAATGTTTTTCTAAAACCTATATCACACCAGTCCGCATCTAACGATTTCTGAATAATTATTCTTGAAAAAGAAAAATTTTACAAAATGAATATCAGTTTTTTATTTATTTATTTTATTATTATTTTTTATTGAAAAAAACAACAATCGGATAACAAAAGTGAACAAGAGTAAAGAAAAAACATTAATTTAATTTAAAAACGAAAATAAAAACAATTTTGAAAACTCACCCATTGGTAGCATGCCCAATTAGGTACATTATATCAACTTTTACTATTATTACCTTCACTAGATTGAATATCTCTGCGTCATTGCCTCTCCAGCCTACATTTAGGGTTCGAAGGGATTCAGCAGGATGAGAATTATTGAATGAGTGGGTTAATGCTGGTTGGGAATGCTTTTTGGAACTAACGATATCTGGATAAGATATTGTCGCGTACGGGGGGGGGGGTATATTGAGGTCGTTGTAGATAGCTTCATTCGATACGATCTGAAATGCTCCGGATTTTTCTTATGATTTTGGATTGGGACGTTTCGATTCGATGTATGTTTGAACCCAAAAAGCCAGTACATAAGTCGAGATCAGTTTTAGAATATTATTTATAAATTAGTATGTGGACCATTGAGTAAAAGTGGAATAATAGCATATAACATAATAACAAAGAAACAGCATTGTGCCCAAAAATTGTACTTTGCCTTGACATTGTAGACTAACTTCCTTTTTGAAGTATGTTCGGTGTGTTTTATAAACACCAAATAATTAAACAAGGATAGTATTACTGGCTTCAGTAATTATAAATAATTATGTTGTAATTAGGCTGTATTAAAGGCCAGACAGAGGGCCAACACTTTCGCAATACCTAGACGCGTTGCGGGTTTAGCCTAACATAGTGATTCGATACTCTCGCCTTTCATTTCATAAATAAACGGCCTCGAAAAATTACGGTAAATTCGTAGAGTTTGGAGCTTTGAAAGAAATCACAGACTCCTCTGAAAAAGAAATGCGAATCAAAATAAAATTAATTTAGTAGAAGTGGAGTTAAACAAAAAATAAAAAGCAACTATTTATCTTTATGGAAGCTATTGGTTGAGATAAATAAAGTCCGTGTAACGAGCGGGATTCGAACTCACGACCTTCGGCTAAATACGCCCTGCTGTACCACTTGAGCTATCCTGACTTCGAGCCACTCGGACACTAACTTCCCATCTCAACCCACATTTCGAATTTTCCCTATTTTTTGCGAGTTTTCAAATCCTTTTTATCTCAACCAATACCTTACATAAAGATTGATTAATTGAAAGAAGTTATATCGTCAATCGGCCCACGAACTCTAATGGATTTAATAAGTAAAATGAAGTATATCTTCACTAAAACTCTCCGTGGCCATTTCATTTGAAGCCGAGAATCGAATAGATTACACGACATTTAAAAAATGGCCAAAAGGAGGGAAAATTCGAAATGTGGGTTGAAATGGAAAGTTGGTGTCTGAGTGGATCGAAGACACGATAGCTCGAGTAGTAGAGCAACGGCGTGTTTAGTAGAAGGCCGTGGGTTCGAATCCCGCTCGTCACACTGACTTTTTTATTTCAACCAAGACCTTAAATAAAAATTAAAAAGAAAATGAAGTTATTTGATCAATCTCGAATGTATTTATTTATGATTTTTTTTGCATAAATGAAATTGTAGTTCATTCATACATAAACAATTAATTGTTTTTTCAAGGCGCAATCCGGATTGTACTTTAATTTAATAACCACGTCCTAGAAGTCCATTTGGCAAGGGCGAAAAATCAAATCCTTTGCAAATTTTCATTTCTGACGTAGCGGGGGACATTGATAAGAATGAAAGTTGGGAAATCTGCTTAGCACCGACAGCCTGCCTGTACGTGATAATTCAGAAAAGTCATTCGTTTTAAACTCCAATTACGCCGAGATAAAAGAAAACCGGGAAACGCACTAGCACGGAAAGGATTAAATGAAAAAACCTCCTATCGCGCAATAAAGCATTGATCTTTTAGATTGAAATTAATTTCTTTTTAAAAATGAGAAGCTGAACGCAAAACTGGGTGGGGACGGTCAATGAAATGAAGCCGGTGCCGCGGTGGGTTGTATGAGATGAAGTCCATTTTCCTGGGCCATTGCCCCTGTGATAAATTTTTCAAATGGACTTTTGCGATAGCAAGTTCACTAAACTACGATGTCTGATAGACAGTATATCATAACTGATGAATCCCCATTGTAATATTTCAGCTTTTCGAACCCCTTTCCTGTGCGTTCACGTTTAGTTACAACCATCCGCAAATTGACCATTTTTATCGGCTGGGGCCGTTACAATAAATGTGCCAAATGGTCAATTTCAAAATATTAATGGTTTCGTTCGTTCGAGCTTGGCTACGGCCAAAATTTAACGTTTAAGAAATCCGTCTCTTACCAGTTTTCAAGATTAATAATCTATATTTCTCACCATTGAAAAATGAACGTAATATGTAACAATAAAATTTAACTAAATAATTTGAAACAGTCCAAAATAATGTAACTCGACTACAGTAAACTAACTGCAATACAAAATAATGTAACTCGACTACAGTAAACTAAGTAATATCTCATTTGTCGTTATCACTAACTTTCAAACCATGCCACGATACGTCATCTTGTGCTCATATATATATATATTAGTTTTTTTGTTATATATTTNTTCACCCTGTATATTATTATTTTTATTATATATTTTTCTTCCATTTCTTTCTTCCACCTAATAGCGTAAAACCTTTATCCTATGAAATTTTAAAAAATTGAAAACTTAACTACTGCTAGAAAAATGTACATATAATATGTCGAAAAAACGTAGAAAAAGATAGAGAAATGATATCAGAAAAGAAATATTATAGAAATTCGCTATAGCCACAAATATTGGAAGGAATAAGATTATAATAAATGTCAAGCTTAGACCACTAGATGGAGGAATGAGCGATGATAACATGAGGAAAAAAATAGTTCAAAACTGAAGAAGGTCCTAGTCTTGTTCGAAACGTACGTTATTGGACGATTAGAAACTGAGGTATGTTTGTGATAAATAAAACATGCACAACATTTTATTTTAAAAAGTTTCCAAAAGTAATATTCATCTTAAGTAAATCATATTTTAGTTTGATACAAGTTTACCCATACCTCCTTGCAATTTGTAGCAAATTTTACACATTTTTTCGGCCAGCTTGCAGCTTGATGTTTAACCCTTCCACAAGTCATTAAATGTTCTAAGTCGATTAAAATACACGTTCATGCTATTTAAAAGATCATCAAAACTATGTTTGGCGGGTCTCAAGAGTTCTCGATCTACTGTAGAGACACCCCACCATTACAACTACGCTAAAATTGAGTACAGGCTAAACCTACAAAAACCTAAATCTTGGCGATTTTTACCTTGACGCCTTTCCTTTCATTCACGTCAGTAAATACATTAACACTCAGTTAAAATAAAGTATTCACTATCCTATGTTAACCTAATTAGATCGACAGGGGTGGGTACTCGATATTCAACACAGACCATGTCCATACTGAACCACTCACACAAATAAATACATTATCATAATTGGTTTTTAATATTACAATAGTGACTACTTCCTACTACTCGGCAAATATGTATACATCTAAATAACTTAGACCACTTTGGTGTTTTTGTCATTACTCATCAGAAACATAACCAAACGGATATGATGTTCACGCTAATAAATACATTCACTCAAATTAAGGATATTATTTCAATCTACGTCTGAAAGGTCCTTATATGCGGCTATATACGGTTTTCTGCTTCAGGTATCAAAACATTTTTTGTTTTGACAGGGGTTCCGACATCTAGGTCATTTCAGCCCCCAACTAGGTCTATATTCTATTTACCCTTACATTGATACAAATAAATTCATTCATACACATAAATACATCCATACAGTACACTCATTCCGTTTGGTCGGTGGAGTACATGATATTCCTCCACCGACCTATACTCAAACTAATCTAAATTGGGGTCGATGGAGTACTTTTATAAATATTCCGCCATCGACCCCGAACAGACACTCATACGCTCTCAACGTTCGAGGGGCGATGATGACGTTATATTTCACCCTCACCCCTCGCCATTCACGCTAATAAATACATGCACTCAGACAAAACATATAGACACACAACACATATGACATATTATATACCATAAAAACCCCAATTTCCCCTAAAAAGCTGAACAGGGTACCTAGAAACCCGCTGCAGTGCTCGAATATCATTTTCAGATTGGATGGCATACCTACACGCTCCCTGTAGGGAGCCAAGGCGTGACATGTTTCCAGTATGTGGCACACATCGAGCAACCTCTCTCTGCATAACCGGCACCTGCGCGGGCTTTAGCTCAAGAGCAGGTGCCCGTGTGTCAATCGCGTATGGCCTATTTTTAATCGCGTAAGAACGATTCCTTGTTTCGGAAATTAAGAAAAACTAAAATAATCATTTAAAAATTTCATGTAGAATTATAAGACAAATAAATAAAAATAAG
The DNA here is from genome assembly GCF_000648675.2 of Cimex lectularius. Classification (NCBI taxonomy): domain Eukaryota; kingdom Metazoa; phylum Arthropoda; class Insecta; order Hemiptera; family Cimicidae; genus Cimex; species Cimex lectularius. The sequence goes on along the minus strand of NW_019392864.1, from coordinate 140,857 downwards.
ATGACAACAAACGTCAAACTGATATGAATTACGTAAAATACTTGTGAAATTTGTATAAAAATATTATAGATGATGCGTATGGAACTGAGTACTGTAAAGCACATATGTAGTTCAACATTGCAATAATTAAATAATTGGTATAACAAAAAGTATAGATTTTCGAACAACTAGGATTACATAGTCAATGTCATTCTGTTCTCAAAAGTAAATTTTAAAAATGTATCCAAAGAATTGTGTTTACAAATAATTAAAAGGTCATTGATTAGTCTTTCCCTCGGCGTTGCTTTCGTTAGCCAAGTTCATTTTCTTGGTTATTTGCTTTAAATTTGGTGACGCCTCTAAAGAGAAAGTTGAGTTTAAAAGGGGGGAGCCGACTGAGCATAGAGAAAGGAAAACCGCGAATTTCAGCCAATTTCCCCCTTTAATCAGAATTTCCAAATGCGCCCAGACTTGGCTTTCCCCTCTCCCTTTTCACAAATATTTGTTTCCGCCGAGTGCCCAGGCCGAAAAGTGAAATTAACATATAACAGGGGATTCCACTTTAATTCGAAAGACATTCTTGAAACTCGGATCTGATCGAATAACGGTAAATGGCCAAAAAAGCTCCAAAGTAGCCAACTTAATGCTCAAGTTTTCCTCACATATCGATTTAAGTCCTTTAAGAAGGAGTGACTCGGGCTGGAAGTTGCAAAGGGTGTGAACCTACCATGAAGCCTCGCCTGTTCAACTTCGTTGGATTCTCAAGCTCACAAAACCCCCTCGTTCACGGATTTCATTACGAAAACTCATTTTAATGCTAATTGCCACCGTTAGCGTATCCGTTTCGTTTCAGCCGTTATGCATTATGACAGCCGTGGAAAATTCCCTTTCCGCCAGCTTTCATCTCGCGTGAAAACTGTAAAAAAGCTTGCAAACTTAAGAACATTAATCAATTCAAGGACTTGAGCTTTAACATTTGTAAAAAAACAATCACCCAAAGAGTAAATTTAAATTAATAACTAGACTTATCGGTACCTGATTATTTTATGTTATTTTTATTAAGTTGTTACCTTTTCGCGTGTAGGAAATGATGAGAGACTTTAAGAAACAATATAAGCAAAGTCGAAAACAAGCGCCAGAACGCGACAATTGTTGAATAATTTCGCTAATTTACAACACTGATTTTTCTCCTTCTTCCGGACAAAGGGAGGAGCGAATTTAAAAACGTTCGTCACGTCGCACAGCCGAGTTTTTCTTGGCCGTTTGCCCGTCGTGACCCTTTCCACATCCGTGGGCCCGAAGGCTGGGGTACTACAGTAAATCCAATATACAACAAACGTTTCTTTAATTCGTCGAAACAAGATCTCTCGATGAACGATTACAGATGAAGAATTAAATTATTAAACTTTTTAATGGGAATCTTCATCCTAGTTTCCACTACTTCTTTCACGCTTTCGCCTGGTAAAAATAGCTACAGTTCACGGCTTGTTCATTGATATCGTCATATTTTGTAAACCGACTTTAAACCGTGAACTTGTTAACACTACCCTCGCTCCCAATTATGATTTACACTTCGTGCCGATTTTACCACACGCCCTTCAAATTAAGCCGTTTGTAGTGCGTATTATTTGACACGCATGACATCTTTCTACCGCAGGAATTAAACTTTTACCAAAATTTTACCAAAATAAATTGAATTTAAAAGGAACATCGCTTTCTGAAGCCTTGGGAATGGATAGGAAAATAGTAGACCAGAGTCAACCAACCATCGTCAATTCACTCTGAAATCATTATTTAGTCACTCGCACTCTCTGAGCAGGTCGCGGGCCGTTTTAGCCGTCTATTCTTAGCCGTCGAAAAGGATTTCTGGAAGGGATCGGGAAGAAAATGGTTGTACACGAGGATTAGAGTGGGATTGGAAGTTAGCGTGGAAATGTTAGAAGCTATCTTTTATGTCTTCATTAAAAAAAAGATATTAATTGTGAGGTTAGAACACCGAACGTTGACAATGGATCTGAGGATTCATAATTGGAAGATATGGATTCTGCGGAAATTGTATGATTTGGTGGCAACAGTATTGTGCGGTGTTTAGTGACCGTTAGTTAATGATATTTGAAAATCCTGAGATGCGATCTGGTGTGACGTAGGTTTAGAAAAACATTTTCTTTATCGCGCCAACGTTTCCCTAATTATCCCCGTTTATTATAACGTTGTGGGAGCTTGTATTTATAACGTTATGTTAATATGATGGTTATAAAAAATAAAATAATAAGTCTGTACCCGTTAAACATGAAAGATCCTTATGTTAATAACAAATTAATGAATCGAATATATCTTATAAATGGTTACAACTAAGTTAGTAAAAAAAGGGAATATTTTCGTATGACAAAATGTAATTAAGTGTAAAGTTATTTTTTGGTTTCCTTTTCTCTGCCTCCTCAATCGTTGGAACTCTGCCTTATTGTTTGTTTATGTCGCTTTGGCGGTCTTTATGAAATGGCTTGTCATAAATACATATTAATAACAAATTATAAAGTTATTTTTTTGGTTTCCTTTTCACTGGACAAGTTGTAAATTCTTCACTAGCAGTTTTTTTGTATTGATAACGTCACACACTTTTATTTTTACTTTATCTTCTTTCTAAAGTTGCAAGCGACCGAGTAACTCCAAATCCAGCGTGGCTCTCTCTTAGGCCTGCCGCCCTCCTCTCGTCTGCCTCCTCAATCGTTGGAACTCTGCCTTATTGATTGTTTATGTCGCTTTGGCGGCCTTTATGAAATGGCTTGTCATATTATATAACCCTGAAAGGATATTCAGGCCGAACCATTAGCCATTTTTTCCCGTTGTCGGTTCCTTTCACCTCAAAGAAGCCGACTCCTCATATAAAAATGGTTTTCCGTACTTCCTTCCCCACATCTTCAAAATCCAAATTCCAAAAGTATATAAACAAAACATAAATATACAATAAAAGCACTCTCAACACGACACACAGTAATAACACATCTACACAGAAAATAAACACATTTAGTGAGTACAAATACTTATAATAAATGTGTGGTGATTAGTGGCCGTTAATCGATATTTATATAGAAATCGTGAGATGCGGTCTGGTGTGATGTAGGTTTCAGAAAAACATTTTCTTTATCGTGCCAACGTTTCGATCTTTATTGAGNCCGGTTCAGTACTCATCAAAACCACATCATCTGCATACATTAAACAGTTTACATTTGATGCTCCGACAAACAGACCGCCACCCAAAAACTCGGGTAAATCGTTAATAAACAGCGAGAACAGAAGAGGGGAAAGCAGACAGCCCTGCCTTACACCTACTCTAGTTTCAAAGGTACTTGTGACCTCTCCCCTACACCACACAGCACTCTCTGTCCCGCTATACAACGACTTTAATACCTCGATAAACTTACTGGAGATCCTATAATTATACAGTTTATAGAAAATGGCCATTCTTCTTGGCGAATCGAACGCCGACTTAAAATAAAAAAAGCAGCAATAAACTTTTCTACGTTTTACAGATAATTTCAATTTTATAATGTTAGTTAAACTATTTCTATGAACACAATAAAGATCGAAACGTTGGCAGGATAAAGAAAATGTTTTTCTGAAATCTAAATCACACCAGACCGCATCACACGATCTTCAAATAATCTATGCAGCTTGCCCATATTGGTTTCAGTATTGAGTTGGGCGTAAGTATTTTGTTGTCAAGGGAGTGTTTACATCTGATGTTTAGTAAGCTTTTAACAAGTCGGTCTCGTCGGTTCAGTTTTATACTTTTGAGTATGTGTGTCCTTTGTGTCGTTTAGTTCGACTCTCCATTTCTTATACCATTATTCTACGGAATATATTTGCGTCTGGAAGGTATGGTGAGCAAGAACGATGTCAGGGTTGTAGGATGTCATGATAGTCGCGTCGGGATGGGGTGGTATATCAGCAGTATATACCGAATACCGAAGTGGTCGAGCACTCTGTACAACGGATAATGTGAAGATCCGACACGAACTGCTATATAAATTAGAATGAATTGAAACTAATCGCTCGACTCTGTTCAACCTTCTCACCGATTCTAATTTTTTGAGGTGTTTCATGACAACATTGAAACTATTTTTTAAACGTGATTTTCACATCTGTAAAGTAATCACAATAGAAATAAGCAGTAATAAAACAAACTTGACAAACATGTAAGTAAACGTAGCCTATATACTTATGACACACTTCTTTACTTATCAGTCTCAAGGAGAAGCAATGGTTGACAGTCGAACCGATATCTGCGGAAACCTGCTGGCCGTCAATAAGAATTCTTTTTGAATACATGGTTAATCTTTTGACGATAATTTTGAAAGTGACAGAAATTAAGCAGATTTTCAATGTACTTCGGCTAATAGTTTTAAATTAACTTTGTACAATCTAAGAAAATAATAAATAATATAATAAAATAAATAAAGGACTTATCAATCTTTCGTAGCGATGTTGTCTCATTTGAGATTTCTTTTAGTTGTCTGCCGAATAATAAATTTGTAACTAGGTCGTTTTAAGTCACAGTCCACCGAGCCTCGCTGGTTTGATCTGTAATACGCGACTTGCTATTTTGTCATCTTAAGTTGTTTTTGGTTTAATCGGTCAAAATGGTGGCGTCTGACAAGCTAAAACTGTAAAGATGGGCAGAAAGGAAGCGATTTATTCTTTTTTTATTCAAAATAGTCAACAATAAATTATATTTATAGTTTTCCATATCTCTTTTTCTTTAGACAGATAATTGACAATGTGGTTGAATTTGTGAAATGCGATCAGGAGTGATGTGGGTCGGAAAAACAACTTTATTTTATTATTCGCTGACAGTCCTGCCTTGCAGTTTAACATTTAATTGTTCGGTGTGTAGTTTGTTTAATTATAATCAGCTGACAGTTTTTTCATCGCACTTAGGTGCACCAGCCGAACATCACGAAATCCGCATTAGTTCCACGGCAAACAAATTTCTCGATGGATAAGTTTAAACAATTTACCAATAATCGTTCGACCGGGTTGTTTGACCGGCCTGTTGGATTAATTTATTTCCCATGCCGTTTGATTTTTCCTCCCTTCTGAGGGCATGAATTAAACATGTTATGCAGATTTATTTTTTTAATAAGAAGGAAGGGAATCGGAATCACCGAGTCACACTTGCCGATTTCGGCATTATTAATTGATATGAATGCGGACGGATAACTATCTCTCTCTCTTTCTTTCCCTCTATCTGTCTCTTACACCCTCTCCTTCGATTTGTCACCCCTCTCTCGCTTTTCCTCTCTTTTACTCGCTTTTTCTTCCTCTTCTTCACGTTTGTTCCTTCTCTGTCTATGTTTTTCTCTCTCTTACTTTCTTTCTTTTTATCTATCTGTGTCACACGATCTCCTTCACTCTGTCACCCCTCTCTCTCTTTTCCTCTCTTTTACTCGCTTTTTCTTCCTCTCCTTCTCGTTTGTTCCTTCTCTCTCTATCTTTCTTTTTTTTCTCTCTCTCTATTACTTTCTTTATTTTTCTCTTTCTGTCTGTCACACCCTCTCCTTCACTCTGTCACCCCTCTCTCTCTTTTCCTTTTTTTTCCTTCCTCTGCTTCACGTATTCAATCTTTATCTATCTTTTTTCCTTTTCTCTCTATATTTCTTCTTTTCCTTCTCTCTGTTTCTCTTTCTTTATATCTGTTTCCGTTTCACTTTTTCCATCTCTTTTTTTCTCTTTCTTTGTCTCTTTCTTTTCCCGTCTCTATCTTTTTCTCGTTCATTGTTTCTTTCTTCTTTGCTTTCCATCTCGGTCTACCTTTTTGTNCTCTCTCTCTCTCTCTCTCTCTCTCTCTCTCTCTCTCTCTCCCTTTCATGTATACAATTCACTTTAGATGTAAGAATGGTCCTTGAAAATTCATGATCAATAAATAAGTTGTAAATTTATTCATAAAATTAATTCACTTTTCCCTTATTTTAGTTTTCGTTCTCTCTCTACCAATTCTCCTTCTTCTTTATTTCTCGATGTCTGACTCTCTATCTCTATCTAATTTTCGCTTCTATATTTATAAATAAATCGTTAAACAATTAGACATCCTTTCTCTCACTTTTGCTTTCTGTTTGTCTCTATATCTCCTTTTTTGTTTCTTGCCTCCTCTTTATATAAGGTAGGTTCTTACTTTTGTGAGATTTTCACCTGTGGCCATTCTATAATCGCTGGTTTGGTCTGTAAGGTGCGTTTCGGCATTTCGCCATTTTCAGTTAGTCTGTGTGATTCCGTTAACCTGTATCTTTTATAATACCGTAGAGTATATTTTTTGTTATAAAAACTTAATTAAATATTCCAAACGTCTTCCTTCTTGAACAATCCTGAAATCTTTTCCGGGTAGATTGTAAGTCTTCCAAAAATGTTTTTTCTTGTGCTCAATCTTGTACCAAGTTCTATATTTGCTTATTTTGTATTACTGTTGTTATAGTTTAGTAGAAGATTATTTTAATTAGATTAATTTAAGACGATTACTTTCTTTAAGATTTACGTTTTTTGAAGAATGCATCAAGGAAAAAATTAATTTCTAGAAATTAGTATTTAATATTTAATTTGTGAGAATTGAGCTTTGAAAAATTAGAACATGACGTGTTTAATACACAATACTATTGGTAATCTGTAGTCGTCATATCCGACAATATTTATGGAGCCAATAAAATCTTTCTTAAACTTTAGATGGAACTTTGAAAACTCGTAAAAATTGAATTTCTATGTTATTTTATTTTTTGTTTGTTTAAGGTGCGAAATGGTTAAATAACCTGAAAAGTGAATTATCTCGAATATAATTGTGAATAAGGCATTGAAAAATAGAGTTTTTAAATTTTCCTATTTGACATGTAGTCACATGTATGACGTACCTGCTGAAGTATTGACGTCTGTTCACGGGAAATCCTGTATATTGAGTACTTACTAATGAGCGACAATGATATGATGAAAGGATGATCATTGAAATCGAGCTATGAAAGAGAGTGGATTTTCTTTACCTAATTCATAGGTCTGGTGTCGGGTTAATGGACGGAGTCGAGTAATGAAGAGGGAGGGAGATCACCCCTGTAAGAAAATGAAGTTTAATATATCACTTGTTCTCTCATTAAGCACCTTTAAACAGCAAAAGGTTTATAAATCTCTTCAGGAATTCATTGGATCCTTGTAATTTAAAAGGTCCTTAAGCGGACGCAATTAACAATTACAGAATGGACATTAATTAGACGGTCGTGATGTAAAAGGACGGAGGGAAAAGAGTGTAATAAAGTATGCGGACAGGATTTTCCAGTAAGTGGAACAGCAGGAGCCCTAGTGTGAAATGTTCAATTATGTGTGTTGTGAGAAAATGGTGGGACGGCCCCCATAATGGGACAAGAATTTCGGCGGCTATAAACCAGTGTCCGGAGGGAGGCCGCCCCCGAGCCCCTAGCGCGATTTTGGACCGGTTCCAAGCCCTGCTCCCGCCCCCGGCGACCGCCGCCGAGCCTTTTCCAGAGTATTTCGGCCGAAACACTGTCACGGGATCCCGCGAACTGTTCCTCCTCTGTTTACCTCCAGAGACAATCGGACGGACAGTTTCCCACACGCCCTTCCGTCACGCCGCGACAAATGAGTTTTCTTAACGTGAAATCAATACCGAAGTTCTTGTGTAGTCGGGAGTTGATGGTTTGTTGTCGCCCTTCAACCGATACGTATAAACTGTCACAAATCCAACCTCACCCGCACACTTATTTTCTGAACCTTGATCAACCAATTAACCCTTGACCGACGTGACATCTGCGAAAGAAAAAGGAGCAAAAATACCTTCCTTATTTTGAAAGACACCTATGAAAACGCCATTCAAACAACCTACATGATTACACTATACAAACAAACTTCATTTGTTAATTACTAATCACAAACCATTAACACCGCCTGAAAAATTAGTCAAGTAAATGCTGCCCGTCATTCTTGTATAAGATGACAAATATAATCATTGATTTTTTCATTAATTAATCACCTCATGATAAACAAAGTGGGATAGATTTGTTTGGCCATAGTGACTAATTGGCGACGGCGTGGAGAAATGTATTCTTCGTTTAGCCACTTTGGACAAATTTAAACACTCGTTTTCATAGATAAATAACTATTTCATTTACATTGCAATAATATGTAATTTATTAATTTTTTAGTCAATTTCCAATGATTATGGCCGTCGATTACTACCTAGTTCGTTCGTTTTTTTTTATACCCCAAGAAATGAATAGGATTTCTTAGGGATATAAGTGTACTATCAATTTCTTAATTATCTATATTGATTAATATTCCGAAATAGTTTATATATGGGCTTTTTACGTCTGTGTGGAGAAATATTTTCTTTGTTCAGCCACATTTGACAAATTTAAACACTCGTTTTCATAGATAAAGAACCAATTTAATTCCATTGCAATATTGTGTAATTTATTAGTTTTTCAGTCAATTTCCACTGATTGTTGTCAAACGTTTCTACCTAGTTCTTTCGTTTTTTTTATAATCCCAAGAAATAAATAGGATTTCATAGAGATAAAAATGTACTATCAATTTCTTTATTATTTATATTNAATTATTTTGATTAAAGAACATTGCTTTAAAGTAACTAGTTTCTTTTTTTTTGTTTAATACCAAAATCCTGCATTATTTTCCGGACAACCCAATACCTAGTTCGTTCGTTTTTTTTTTATTCCCCAAGAAATAAATAGGATTTCATAGAGATAAAAATGTACTATCAATTTCTTTATTATTTATATTGATAAATTTTAAGCACTCGTTTTCATAGATAAACAACCATTTCATTTACATTGCAATAATATGTAATTTATTAGAATAGGATTTTGTAAAGATACAAGTGTACAATCCATTTTTAATTATCTATATTGATTAATTTCCCGAAAGAGTTTATATACGGGCATTTTACGACTGTGTTGAGAAATATTTTCTTTGTTCAGTCACATTTGACAAATTTAAATACTCGTTTTCGTAGATAAAGAACCATTTTATTTCCATTGCAATATTGTGTAATTTATTAGTTTTTCAGTATATACCCAACGATTATGATCGACGATTTCTATCTAGTTCGTTCGCTTTCTATTTTCCCTAAGAAATGAATCGGATTTCTTAGATATGTATAATTGTACTATGAACTTCATAATTGTTTATTATGTGTGATTAATTTTAAACTCTCGCTTTCATAGATAAACACTCATTTCATTTACATTGCAATAATTTGTAATTTATTATTTTTTCAGTCAATATCAATATTTCTATTTCATATATCAATATTTCAATATAATATTTCTACCTAGTTCGTTAGTTCTTTTTTATTCCGTAAGAAATGAATCGGATTTCTTTGATATATACGTGTACTATCAATTTCTTAATTATTTATGTTGAACAATGCAATATATTTTTATTATTAAATATTTTTTATTTGCTGTACAATTTCAGAAAAATTATTTTGTAATATTTGGTATTTCTAAAATTAGTTTAATTTCTCAAAATAGTTTATATTTTATATACATATATACACATATATATAATATTATATGTAATATATATTACCAGTACATCTTACATTTTACCGGGTGTTGACCGTCCACCTGATCCGTAATCAACAGAGATTTTAAAGTTTCACTGACAAAAATAATGTAGTGCGATGGATAGAACCATCATATTATTTCAATATATTTAATCTTTTGGCGTTCTTGAAAACTATCTTTCGTTTATTGAACACTAATATCTCCAAGAAACCGAGGGTAAGCCGGAAGATAAGTCAGAAACAACTTTTACGTCCTTCCACGAAGCTTTTATAGGTTAATTTTATCGAGGAAAATCTACTTGCGGTTGTTTACGCCCTTTTTATAACATTCTCGTAATCGAGTATTTCCCTTTTTTTTATATAACCTTTTACTAAACGTAATTTGCATTTCAAAACAGGATTCATGTGCTCACTTAATACTTAGGTCGATCGCGAAGTGCTCCGGGGCCATATTTTCTTTAAACAGCAATCAACTTGGCACAACACTGAACGCCTAAAATTTAAAAACAATATTATATACATGGTATCACACTTACTAATTTATGCAATGCTTCTTTCAAAAACTACTCTACATTGACAAAAATTAAAAAGGTTTAACAATTTTTTATTATGATGCGAAGTTCTTTATTGAGTAATATCGATGGAAACCTTCATAATAAATACCAACCATAAACTTGTGTTCAACATTCTCTGTGTACTTAAATACTTTACACTTACTGGTTTTTCCCTTTTGTGTTCCTTTCATTTTCCCCTAGAAAAAATTAAAACTTTATTAATTAAAAGAGTTTTTGTATCTCTGGAACGTTTTACCACAGGATAGTGTATATTTAAATTTTTCAAAGATCTTACAATTTTTATTTAGAAATCGTGAGATGCGGTCTGGTGTGATGTAGGTTTCAGAAAAAACAGATTTCAGATCTTACAATGTTTAAATAATTTAGGTTTGTGGCAGGTATCAAGTGACAATTTAACGTACGTTTTAAAAATGTCTTCAATTTTGATAAAACTTTTATGTTATAACGTAGAGAAGGCTGGGATTAAAAATTAATGTCACGAGTGGACTCGAACCCACGACGTCCGTGGTAGCCGCTTATAGAACTGAGCTAATGTGTCTTCAGTCATCGAGACACCAAATCATCATTATTTTTTTCGCCAGTTTTCAAATATCGTGGCATCATAAGCTGCTTAATGGCGTTATCAATTACCTAATGAAAAATTATCGTTATAGGGGGACCATCACACAGTACAATTATTCTTATTAAATTATTATTTAGTAATCTAAACTAATTTTTAATATTGTAGAGAAGGCTGAGATTAAAAATTAGTGTCACGAGCGGAACTCGAACCCACGATCTCCAGATCAACGTTATTAAGATGCTAAATGTTGCCCCTGTGTTTGATAATTTTCGTAAAAAAGAGGGAAAATAATAGCCGCTTGCTATGAAGAATTGCTGCCTCGAGGACCGAATGGTGGTAGAAGCCCCGCGTCGGGTACTGTTCTCGGAGATAGTGGGTTCGAATCCCCTCATGAAGCTAATTTTTAATCTAAGCCTTTCATACATTTGATTAAAAACTAATTTAAATAAGTAATAAATATTTTAGTAATAGTGATACGTTTATCTCTAACTGATAATTTTTTGTGCGAAAACTCTTTTAAAAATTGTATCTTATACATTTAAAACCGACTTTTTAGAAGCATCTTAATCTATTTACGATATACTATTTGCCTATTTTCATTTCACAACGAACAACCCTATATACTTCACTTTTTCAAAATATAACCCTCTTAAAGAAGTTAGCATGTCGTTACCGAATAAAACAATAATATTTTATTCATTTTTTTTTTCAAACAACATAATTTTCTGACATTCAGCGTGCGCTCGCGCAGTCGTTTGTTGGCTCATTTAATCAATATTGCATGTGTCGACGTCTAGAATATTTTAACATAAAAAACAATAAACATATGAATTTTAATAAATTTGTATTTACTAGGTAAAGTGTAGTAAGTAAGTAAACATATAATAAAACAAACATGCGTTCTTTTTATTGTATTAAATTTTCATAGATTAACAACTATAAACTGCTCTACAATGATTAGGGATTTTTCTAATATTGTAGTATTTACTTTCCCTTGCATTTTTCTTTTATTTTTATTAAAATTTAATAAAAATTATTATGTTTTTTACTGAAGGAAAATTTAATTAAGGGATTTTGAAAAAACGAAATAAAAGGGTTTATTTCCATACTTTATTTTACTGGAAACAGTAATTTTTTTAAACAATTAATACCGCGTGTGATGTCCACCATGTTTGCTAAAACCTCTGGCACCTGTTAAGCATAATGTTAATAAGTTACAATCAATTAAGGTTTTCAGTTGAGATAAAAAGTCAATGGCACGAGCGGGATTCGAACCCACGATCTTCGGCTAGATACGCCGCTGCTCGACCACTTGAGCTATCGTGACCTCGATCCGCTCGTACACTAACTTCCCACCTCAACCGCACCTTTTTTGAATTTTCCTTTTTTTTGCCATTCCGTGGCCATTTCATTTGTCGCCGAGAATCCAATCCGATTATACGAGATTTGAAAAATGGCAAAAAGGAGGGAAAATTCAAAAAATGTGCGGTTAAGGTGGGAAGCTAGTGTCCGAGTGGATCGAGGTCACGATAGCTCAAGTGGTAGAGCAGCGGCGTATCTGGCCGAAGATCGTGGGTTCGAATCCCGCTCGTGCCATTCACTTTTTTATCTCAACTAAAAACCTTAATTAATTGTAATATATTAATTGGCCAAGCGGACCACGAAATTAGTGAATTCTTAATAAGGTTGTCACTAATTTCTTAAGAAATTTCATTCCATAGATGTTGCAACGCTGCACTAGTTGTTGCAGGTCAACTGGATGCGGATGATGATCGAAAAGCCTTCTGTGCAACGCATCCCACATGTGCTCAATCGGGTTGGGGTCTGGAGACAATGGGGGAAGGAGCAGAATGGAAATTCCCAGGTTTCCTAAACATTGATGAACAACTTTGCCTGTGTAAGGTCCGGCTTTGTAATCCAGAAATCGAAAATCTCTGCCAATGAGATCTTCGGTTGAGGGATGTATTCCTCTACAATTTCTTGTACATAACGGACTACCTGAGTTGCCTTCAACAATATGGACATTTCGTCCTTTAGTGTAAATCTCAGCCCATACACGCCTCCTACAACCTGCCCTGGAGGGAGCACGGACTGGGGCGTTTTTAATGTTGTATTCTCTTTAACCATGGAAAGGCACTATCTTGAACCAGAAGTTCACAATATTATTGTGAGATTGAGTCATCCAGGTCACCGGCAAGTGGATATTTTAGGAACCCTTTCCATAGTGTCCACCAGATCCTAAATGAAGTACAAGATATTATTACGCATCCCCTGAACTCTGTACTGTCTTCGGCGCCTGCTATCACTATACAGTCAGACACGCAACTCATAAGTAAACATAACAGATTCCAATTGGTTTCTCTTCTAGGCGCTCGCTGAGTTGACGGTGGCGGGATGTTGCTGCAGGTCGTCTCAAAGGGGCATACGATGTGAGGCCAACTTCCCACAAACCATTATGAATTGTTTATGTTGATAAAGGCCTTGCGAAAACATCTTGTACTTCATTTAGGATCTGGCGGGCACTATGGAAAGGGTTCAGTCTTGCAGCGATGACTTTTCCTTCCTCCCTTAGCCGCCTCTGCGATATCCACTTGCCGGTGACCTGGACGACTCATTCTCACAATAATATTGTGAACTTTTGGTTCAAGATAATGCCTTTCCATAGTTAAAGAGAATACAACTGGATTAAAATGGAGAAAAGTTTTTGTTTACAAAATGAGTAATCTTCATGTTTACTGTTCTTAAGTAAATCCGTTATTAAAAATGAGGATTATCATTTGTTTGTTTTTGGTTTGTATTTTCTATTTTGTTTTATCCAACTAACAAGAATATATCGGTTAATTTAATTAAAATCAATAGAACAACAATAAATTACTAATATCCCTATTGATTTTTGAGCAGTTTATAATATATTTCTATGCCTGAAAACAAGAAAGTGCACATGAGCTACGATCATGTGTGGAATAAAAGATTCTAATGAAAGGTCTAATTCGTATTCGCAATTCGGTGGGAGCAGTTTCCCAATTTTCCAAGCCAAGATTGGAAACATGGATTTCCATCTGCCCGTAATAATTGCTATTCTGATGTGGCACCTTCCTGTTTCCTCATTTGTGCTCCTTCAATTTTAGTATTTATTAAGATGAAACTCTTTCGAGTTTGCGACGTCATCTCGTATTGTATGGATTATCGAATCTGTTCTCAAATACACGACATGAGTCTAAAATTAATTAAAAATAATAAAGGTGGTGAGAGTATGTAGATTCACTCTTCAATAATAGCTGTACTAACAGAACCAGTGAAAAAATGTGAAAATTTTTCAAGACAATAATATCATATTCCGTTTAGTTCTAACACAAAAGAGAATTCTGTAAGTAGAACCATCATCTACTAAAGTCAGCATGCATCGTTCAACGCAGTTTAAGTTAACAAAATATGCGAAACATTGAACTCACTTTTCATTTGTTTTAGAAAAAATTTTTTTTGATGTTTACAATCGCTGACCTGAATATACCGAAATTGCACATGGCGATGTATGATACTCAGCAATTACAATACCTCAGTTAATACTGAAGACAGCAACATTGTCTCTCTTGGGGGACCGCGGTAGCCGAGTGGTCAGCATGAGAGACTCTCACGCCGCGGTCGTGGGTTCGATTCCCACCGTCGCCTCTGGCCCTTTTTTCCCGATAACCCCCAATTTGAACAACATATATAAGAAATTCGTCATGGCTAATATGCAAAGATCACAAAGAAAAAAAAAAACATTGTCACTCTTATTTTTACTATTTCATCTATTTTGTTTTACCAACCTACTGTCTTTCTGTAACAAACTGAAACTGGTCTCATTTTATTTAAAGCTTTAGAAGTACTTAAAACAATTTTTTGAAAATTGACAATAGTGTTTTTTGTGTATCATGTTTTATTGAACTTGCACCTCCATCAAATCCAACGTATTTTTAAAGTAAAACTTTTTACTAAACAACTATCATTTTTTAGTAGAATGAAAAAAGTCCCATAAATTTCCGAGCTTTATAAGTAATGGAAATATTTTTAAAAGTGGCGAATCAAATTCCTTGATCAAGAAAATTGGTTATTTTTATTGAACTAAACACACCGTTTATTTTTATGCTTTTACCATTTATTTACATTTTAATTGTTAACGCATTTCGGGCCCTGTCCCTGGTCTATCTTCGGAGCTCCCTATGTAGCTAAATAGAACTCCTAGTAGTAGTTTAGCTAGTTTTCTCCAAAACTCTATTAATCAAAAAAATGATTAAGATATATAATTTTTAAAAAATCCATGGGAAAGAAACTTTTCATATATAAATAAATGGGAAAAAGTTTGTCTCAACTGTACCCTAACCGAAAAATGTGTAGTATACTTTTTTTAGTATAACATATACAAAAAACATATAAAACGATTATCTGCGTTATTATGTTTTATGCGATGTATGGTTGAGTTTTGGAATTAGTTCGAGACCCCCCTCGTGTCACTAGTTTTTCAACTCAATCATACTTTGCGTGAAAAATAACAAATCAATTAAAATAATTACTTCAGTTAATTGGCCCGACTAAAACTTATGTAGAATAATAAATTGGTTGTAATGGAACAAATCGATTTTTGTGAAAATAGTACAGAAAAACAGCAAATTTTCACCCCCACCTTTGAACAAATTTTGAACAATACCTGAAATACCGTAGAATTTTTGATTTTGGTGAGCAAACAAAACGAAAAACCCTTATGATAAATTATTGCTTCTCAATATGAAAATGCATTAAGTAGAATAAAAAATAATATAATAATAATATAAAATAAAAAATAATAAAATAAATATCTGTTTATTCCACATGAATTAGTCTCTTCGTTAGGTAATATTCAATTCAATAAATCTATAAATTTACCAATTTGCGATTATTCTGTTAAGTACGACGAAATTAAGTCAATTAAGTATCTTTAAAGTCGTTTTTCTTTTTTAACAACGAGCCAATTACTGAGTCAAATGCTTTTTGTAAATTGGAAGATTAATTTTGATTCTATATTCAGTGTGTACGCACTACATTAATATTCTTACGATTTGATAAGGTAAGATTTTTTTTGTCGCCAAATATCAACTGTATCGATTTTTATTGAATGTTTGAAATAATAACATGAATGAGGAAATCTTTGAAAAAAGTAACTAGTTCACCTATTTATTATGAGTTGACTCTCCATTCATATTCCATGCGTGTTGCGTGTGATTTATCTTAAAACTCGTCCTGAACTGAATGTCAAATTATTCAGGCATAGTCTTCACTAACTTTTCCCTGTTTACCGTTTGCACATACTCCACACCGCGTTCACCCTCTCGCTCCTTCCCCCGGATCATGCTGACGGGGGGGGGGGGGGTCGTGAGGTCGGGGAAAACATCCCTCCCATGCATTTTCACCCAACGTTATTTACCGTCCAAAAATGCGATAAGGAAGTTCGAGGAATAAGGCTACAACAACCTATTATTTTATTCTCCTTCGATGAACTATTCATTTATATTCGTTCCGTTTTCCTGACAGTCTATGAAATAAATCTTTCGTTTTATCTCTCTTTGGGCGAGTTGCTTCAAACCCGAGTTTCAACGATGTTTTAGTTGATTAAACCAGACGATAACACCATCAGACAAGTTAAAGCACATATCGAATTTTTCGGCATGTACTAAAATCTTGCAACAAATTAATAAAAATTAGTTAGAATTTGAAAAGGCCTAGGGAAAGTGTTTAGTTAGTACGGTTTTTGAGTTATGAGGGAAAGGTAATTAATGGTTAGGTGTGTGCGAAAGGAAGTCACTTAGACTACCATTAGTAACACTTCGTGAAATATCGCTTCCAGCCTTTCTCGGGAAAGATCTTCCCTATGGTCAACTGCTAAAAGTTGTTTTCCTAAGTTTGGAAACTCTCCTAGGCATTTATTGGCACCGGGAATTTACCCGAGGCGTTGTTTTCGTTTATCGTACGACAGTCAACGATGGCCTTAAACCAGCTGACTCAGGAATGTGTATAAAGTTCATATTTATTGCAATTAAAAAAGTTTAAAAAAATATATTCTGCAAAATCCTTACAAAATAGGGGTATTCACGATGTTTGTAAGATGTTAACTAGTGTTAATTCGAAAAGAGAATGTCCAGTAAGATCGTGAACGCCCCCTTCTTTTCTTAGCATATTACAAGTTAATTTTTCCGCAATGCTGCGCTTGGCGATTGGTAAAACCAAAAATAAAGCTTATAAAACAGTCCTTGAAGGCTTGTTGTTGTTTGTTTTGGTTTTCTTTTATGTTAAATTGTAAAATGCCAGAAGTTAACAAAAAAGGAAAATTAATCAACTCTTTCATTCAAAATGCTATCTATTCTCTCGAAAAGGACTAACAAATGACACGCTTCAATTCGTGCCGACATTCCTTACTTGTATCCTAAGGTCTAACAGCCTACAACTTTATAGGATACGGGATGTATCTATTATGAATGAGAGTATAAGAACAGGTCAGAAATTAACAAAAGAAATGTATTTATCTGATTTAATTAATGCTTACTTAAGAAAAAAAATACGTGTAAACAAAAAACAGCTGTTAAATTCATGGCTGCCATGTTGGTTACCTACGCCCTAACGGACAACAATGTGACTACATTTTCGACCTAACAACTAACATTGGCCCTGTCCTGTTAGGTTGAGTAATGTTAACCGATTCTTACAAGCCTACGTCATCATTTTTCTAGATCTAACGGGACTTAACAGAGTTAACAGGGATAGCACAAAATTCTTTAATACCCCTATTATTTAATAGTGTTTAGAATCCGAACCTTAAGCTCAACCTTATAAAAGATCTATAAGTGATAATCTCACAAGGGATCATTCTTAGTCCTATCTTTTTTACTATTTGAAATGTTCGCTTTGCTATACACTCCAACACCATACGGATGACACCGCGCAATTTTGTCTTTTAACATGAATCGTATCTGTGTACTGTGGTTTCCAAGAACCGTTTATAAACTTAAACTCTTCCTACATACTTTTTATTTCTACATCCTGGAATCTATCTACCCCGACTTCCTTTTTTAGTAGGTTTAGAAAAATATTTTCTTTATTTTGCCAACGTTTCGATCTTTATTGAGAACATCTTCTGGGCTCAAAGTGTTTGTTTTCTATGTAGATGTGTCATTATTGTGAGTCGAGTTGAGAGTGCCAGTGAGATGATCGAAACGTTGGCACGATGAAGAAAATGTTTTTCTAAACCTACGTCACATCAGACCGCATCTCACTATCTCAATAATTGTTCGAACAATGTTTTTTGGGGTCTCACAAGGGAGCTTTCTTTGTTCAACCCTCCATACCATTTACCCCGCTGATTTTCATATTTCTCCAAACGTTATCATTGAGGTGGTAATGCGAAAGATACATCACCTTATATTATATCCCGAATCTGATCCGATCGACATCCAACAAGAACACCTCGAGTTTATCTAAAAATGGTTCATAAAGTGGATGAAGAAACGGAATGAGGAAAATGAACCTAGTGTCTTACGTCGCACACTCACAAAAAAAGTGACTCAACAAAAGACAATTTTTACAGGAAAGACAAAAGAATGTTTACTTTCTTTTTGACTTACGTATTAAGTACACGCCATTACGGTTGTTGGCCGTAAAAACTATCATTATACGTCATTATTATCTTTCGTTTCTTCAAAATTTAAGCGAAAACACAAAACGTTAAAATTCCAGCTGTACTACCTCTGAAAACTATCGCTTTTTGAGTTGTGTCACTTTTCATTGATATATTGTCTCTAGTAATTCAATTTAGTTCGTTTGCTCTAACGATAATGGTGGTAAATAATTGACTTTAAAGTTATTAATTTTTTGGGGATAGTAATAGACAACATACAAACCAAACAAACAAGCATAAATATCCTCGCAGTAAGTTTTACTAAGATTAATTTTGATTCTAATAGGCTTTCCTCCTGGAGTCAGGGCTAATTATTTATTTAAAATATAAAATTAATTATTGAAATAAAAGTATTACTGATTATTAAAAATAATGTAACTAAAAGAATTAAAAAATCATTGAACCTATAAAAATATTAAACGTTAAAAGACAACACTGTTCAAAAATTATGAAAAAACAATATTATAATTAAATCCATTATATTTAGTGGTCTATTGACCAAATTACTTGTTTCGATTAATTAATCTTTAAAAAATGGCAAAAAGAAAGGAAAATTCCAAAGGTTGTAGGTTGTGATGGGGAGTTGGTGTCCGAGTGGATCGAAGTCACGATAGCCCAAGCGGTACATTAGCGGCTTATTTAGCCAAAGGTCGTGGGTTCGAATCCCGCTCGTGGCACTAACTCTTTCATCTCAACCAAAACCTTACATAAAAAGATTAATTCTAATTCAAAATGTTATTTAAATAAAAGAAAGAAATGAAAATAAAATAATTCGCGAACACTCTGAATCAAGTTTTGATCTTGATGAACAAAGACAATTCAGTTGTTACTGCCCAGCTTTCGCCCTATTTTAACGCCATCAACAAGGCTTATTTTGATTTTACAAACATATTTTTACAATTGATTTAAGAGTTGTTTTCCGTAATGTGAAAATGTGGCTTCGGTACAGCACAAAATACATCACTAAAAAAAACTGACGTAACTCGAAATGTGCCATTTTTACTGATGCTTCACACCGATGCTTTAAAGCTCGACATAGAACTATGATATGCCACGTTTCGAGAATGGCGACAGTAGTTCCCGCCAATTCAAAAGTATGTCATTTTACCAGTTGCAACACAGACCGGAATACTTAAAAAAAACACTAAATAATCCGGTTTTTAGAATTTTCCGACTTGTGTCACTTTTCTTGTGGTTGTGCGAGGTGTACATTAAAAAAACTCAGGTCAGATACTTATGACTATATCTAGGACTTAAACTACTAGTAAGCCAATTAGAAACAAAATCTGTTTCAACCGTAAAAATTGAACTAACTTTGTTCAAGACATTAATGTGACCACTTTGGACATAAGGCGTCGAGCTGTTGGGTACGGTCAAGCCGTCCAATAACCAGCTCATCCAATCCTTCTCGTCAAAACAAATAAATTCTTTCTTCCAACGTTCTTCCTCACTATCCACGTCTGAACTTAATTTTGTCAACAAATGATCCACTCAATTCTGTTACCAAAAGCTCCACACCCAGATTTCCGCCAAGTTAGTACCTCAGAAAACGGAGTAAAATGTTCTTAATTTCCTATACGGTTTTTCTGGATAATTAATTCTGCAATACGCCAGACGTGTTATTTATTACATGCTTCGGCAATTAAGAGGCCTCCAGTTTTATACCAGGTAATGGTAAACCGATACGATTATTTTCTAAATACAGCCAGTTTAGGCGACTTGCCAAAAGTAAAAAAAAAATCTACTGTGTGCGGATTACACACAAAATTTTTATCATCAATAGTATTTATAAATAATAACGAGGTTTTGTATTACCAGGTACCAGACTGATCGAAAATATATCAAATTTAATGTAAAACTAGGCTTATTAAAAAAACCTTTTATACAAACCAATATAAAAAAGTGTGGTGATTAGTGACCGTTAATCGATATTTATTTAGAAATCGTGAGATGCGGTCTGGTGTGATGTAGGTTTCAGAAAAACATTTTCTTTATCGTGCCAACGTTTCGATCTTTATTGAGATCGAAACGTTGGCACGATAAAGAAAATGTTTTTCTGAAACCTACATCACACCAGACCGCATCTCACGATTTTTAACAATATAAAAAAGTTATGATCCTACTTATTGACGTTTTTATTTTTTGATGGAGTGTACACAGAAAAATTCATTTGCGCATTCGAATATATTCACCTACGTAATGGACGGAAAAAGTTCGTGCTGGTTTAGTTATTTTAGCCTTTACATAAAACTTTGTTTGTATTTCTGAAGAGTTAAATAAGTTTTTCTGATGCTTACTCGGACTCAGAGTATTTTGCACACCTTTTTACAAGAGTATTACAGTTTTCTCGTATATTTGCAAATAGGAAAGAAACTTTCCAATAAAAAAATTGGCATAGATCACGGTGATAAAATAAGTACTATTTTAAGGGAAATATCTAATTTGTACAAATTTGGAGTTTTTCAGACTGGCCGTAATATAATTCTGTATTTTTGCGGCAATAAATCGAAAGTTCAAGAAATTACTGTAACTTAATTGTATGCCTTAATGTAAAATTAATTACATTAGGATTAATTCTATTTCCCCTTTTTTCACTTGATGGGTTTTTGATCGATCTCTGGAAGAAATGGAGAAATCCATCCAAGAAGCCATAGCACATCCTTCCCAAATGTGTGGTAAAAGATTTCTGCTTTTTCTTTGGAAAATCTTTATTTCTTGTAAGACTTAAAATACGTGCCTAAGGATATGTTTCAATGTCCGCTGGTTTCTCCTGACAGGGTCGTTTTCTTACGCGGCTTTCCCCATCTTCTTGAAGTCGTACCAAGGCCTATAATTTTCTTAAATCTTGCTTATGGATATACGTAATCCCTACTTTTCCTTTTCTTGACAGATTTTTTTGCCCAATGCTTGAGACATTCTTCCAGCTCCAACTGTAGCACACTTTCTGATGAGCCTAGTTGTAGGTTTGTCGCAAGGGTGAGACTCCTTCTTTTGCTAATTGATCAGTCTGTCCATTTATCTTTATGTCACGGAACCCACCAAATGCAGATGAAATATGGCAGAAAAACGGTTTAGCCAAGTCTTCCACGTATCTGGCCAGTATGATGGTCTTGGCATGGACGGCGTACAAGTTGGTATCTTCAAAAAGATCTACTAAGCGGGTTTCAGAAGGTTCTTAAAGAGCCATGACGGCTGAACCCTGGAAACGCAAATAGGTTTTAAAATCTTGGGCAATTTCTCTGACCAAACTCCGGAAGGGCGATTTCCTGATGAGGAGATCAGTGCTCTTCTGGTGCCGACGGTTCCAGGCCTGTACAGATGGGGCTTCATGACTCCTATAGTAGCCGGAGCCGATTTCCAGGTTTCCTTAGTGACCAGTAGCTTTTTTCGGAGCTTTACCTTCTTGCTGTATGATGATTGATCTTGATGCATCTTCAACTATAATTTTCTTAATTTTTTTGACAAAAGGTTGGGTTTTGCCATATCCGACGCGTGAACTACTCTTTTCGGTACAAATATCTCCCTTGAGCCTCGTATCTTTAGGATATGTGCTATTTGTTCTGTTTAAATGGCATGTTTCGACGATATTTTCATTTTTTGCATTTTACGGAGTGAACTGTGGCACTGTAATAAATAAAGCGCGGAGTCATAAAAGCGGTATTGAACTAAAAATATAATCCAAATCGACAGAGAACTTAAAATCAGAGCTTTTTACTTCAAATACTCTTTATTGATTCAGAAAGTAAATCATCCAAAAAGAAAGCGAGACTTTTATTGTTTTCACAACTCGGTTCACTATGTTATAGCATCATGCCCGTAGACTATCAATATTTCTTACGGTATGTCGTACTTCCTTTGGAAAAAAATAAAATCGCCACTTCATTCTACCTTCATTTTATAAACAGAATAAACGGCCGTTTTTACGAGAATATCTGTGTTATTATTTTGAATCCTAAATGAAAATTTGTTATACAGAATTTTCATGTCAATGGACCCTGAATATAACTTTTTCGTTACTTCGTTAATTCAAAATCGGACATGAAAGGGATTTCATGAGCTATTTTAAATTAATGAAGTAAAAATTATATTCAGTGTACATTGATATGAAAATTTTGTGTAAAAATTTTGCGGGAAGAATTTTTCTGGCGATAAAGGATAGGGTGCGGAAGATTTTGGAGTCTTTGGCTTAACTCTACCCTTCTAGTCCGTAAGTCCATATCGGCTTCACAATGGTGTTACAAAGCAGCCTTTTGTTTAAGAGAGGTAAGTTAGAACATTTATCAAGAAGTCGTGAAAGTGCTTTGTAATGTTTCATAACTTCTTGTTGTTTAAGTCGTGTGTGAGGATTCCACCTCAGACGTCTATCAATATATAGTCTTAGATATCTCATGTTTTCTGCAGTTAGGGAGGGGATTTTATCGATGTAGACTCGAAAAGGGATTTTTGTGCGGAGGGCGAAGGTTTTGTGAGTATCTTTCTGGGTTAAATTTATACTTTTTTTCACACCGCGACTCCAGTAGTGGTGCTCCTGAAGTTTTCGAGTGGAAACTACTTGGTCAGAGTGACTCGGGATCGTTCTGTTTCGTCTGCAAAGATTAAATGGGGAACACACCCGACACAGCGCAACGCGACGCCTTGTTTCGTTTTGATAGGGTGTGCAGATTTGGTCGACGTCAAGGGGAGTCAAACAGCGTGTATCACAAATCAGTATCACAATCGCAACGCCTCTTTTGTTCTAAGGCATTATTTTGAGCAATACCTTGTTGTTAGTTAAATACAAACATAATTGTAAGTTAACTTTTATGAGCACAACCATGTAATAAAATGTTAGTTAAATTTTATGAGCACAACCATGTACTAAATAGTAAGTTAAATTTAATTGTTTTAAATAATGCTATTCCGGTGTTTTGATAAATTTTCTGCTAAACCATCATAATTAAATATTTTTTATAAAAACTCATGAATTTTTTATCTCTTTTAATTTGGGTTACATTAAAATAAGCATGCTGTAATTAATATACCGACAAAAATGCACATAATATGAAAAAAATATATGAGAGAGCGGTTCTTTTGTGTTCGACTGTACTCGACGAAAATGTGATTAAATTTTATGAGCAAAACCACGTAATAAATTGTTAGTTAAATTTTATGAGCACAACCATGTAATAAATTGTTAGTTAAATTTAATTGTTTTAAATAATGTTATTCCGGTGTTTTGATCAATTTTCTGCTAAACCATCATAATTAAATATTTTTTTATAAAAACTCATGAATTTTTTATCTCTTTTAATTTGGGTTACATTAAAATAAGCATGCTGTAATTAATATAACGACAAAAATACACATAATTTGAAGCAAATCTATGAGAGATCGGTTCTTTTGTCTTCGACTGTACTCGACGAAAATCTGGCTAGTTAAATTTTATGAGCAAATTCATGTAATAAATTGTTAGTTTTGCTATTTTTAGTTTTGCTAATTTTATGAGCAAAAACACGTACTATATTGTTAGTTCCATTTTATGAGCAAAACCGTGTAATAAATTGGTAGTTAAACTTTATGAGCAAAACCATGTAACAAATTGTTAGTTAAAGTCATTCTATCAATAAATGGTATTCCGGTGTTTTGATAAATTTTCTGCTAAACCATTATAATTAAACAATTTTTATAAAAGTTTATGAATTTTTGATCTCGTTTAATTTGGTTTACATTAAAATAAGCATGTTGTAATTAATATAACGACAAAAATACATATAATTTGAAATAAAAATATGAGTGTCCGCTTGGTTGCTTTGCATAGCATAGAGTAGGGTAGCGTTGCGTGGCATCGGACAGATGTGCACGGGGGTAATACAATCTTATGGAAAATCGGACATTGGATTTGCGCCGGGTGGCTTTTGGTCACTTCGTGTTGCGTTGCGTCAGGTGTGTTCCCCGCTTGTGGTTTGAGAATAGGAGGATAGATAGATGACCTGCCAAAACACTGCCCTGATGTACACCAGCGAGGAAAAGGTAATTTAGGGAAGATGTTAATTCCTCAATGACTCGGAAGTACCAGTCAATGAGGTAGCTATGAAATATAAGGAAGTAGTCAGAGGGAAGAATGTCCTTCAGCAAGAAAAGCAAGCCCGAATGCCAAATCGTTTTAAAGGCTCGTCCACGTCAAAGCAGGCTTCGGAACAATAGAGTCCCAAACCAAGTAAAGTAGAAGTAAAATATACAACGTGTGGCACTATTAGGAGAATTCGTTTTGAAAAAAACCCTTTCTATGTCTTTTCCTAGAATCAATTTCTGCAGTAACATGTAGGAAGTAATGTGTGTGTTTTGGGTTTGGGAATCATTTAGTGGCGGAATTTTTCTAGAAACGTGGGAATAGATTGTGCATAGTACTGAAAAATTAAAATCGTAAAGAAAATTTTAATAAATTGTAAATTGTCTGTTTGTGCAAAACGCTTTAAATTTAAAGTCCGAAGTCCACTAGAATGTAAATTATGGCTATCGACAATACTATAAGGCGAGAATATATGAGTAATAAATAAATAGAAACGTTTTCCGCTTTGATTTATTGAAATATCAGTTGAATGAGAGAAACATGAATAATGGGGCGGCATGAGTCGGGTTTAGCCTTGGGTGGGGCTAAGAAAATCATGATGTATGCGTCATTTGCCATACATATTTATACGTTTGTGTCGGCGTCACCTTGTACATCCCGTCTTGGAGACAATATATATTGAAATCGGACGACCCTGCGACATATTGGACATTAAAACAGTTATTAAATTCTATTAGCGGCCTCTGAGCCAGGGAGGATTTCAATTGGCTTCTGAAAATTGAGCTCTGCCCAACTTGTAGAAAGTAGAGGGTAATTACTTCATTTTGGGATGTGTTGGAACTGGAATCAGACCCATGTACTTTTTACTTGTTTTATTTAAGAGATCGATTTCGGGGGCATCCTCCTCCTTTCTATCACTTTTGTTTTTTAAATTATATTTACATTGGTTTATTATTTTATATAGGAATGGTACAGTTTTTCCATTATATGTTTTTAAACATAAAACCTTAAGGCGTATTTCAATTAAATATTCTTGTTATGTAAGGTCTTGGTTGAGATGAAAAAGCTAGTGTCACGAGGGGGGTTCGAACCCATGACCTTCGGCTTAATACGCCGCTGCTCTACCACTTGAGCTATCGTGACTCCGATACACTCGGGTACCAACTTCCCACCTCAACTTACCTTTCGAATTTTCCATTGAGAAATTACAAAAAATAGGGAAAAAATAAAAAATACAGTTTTCCCAATGTATGTTTCTTAAATATAAAACCTAAGGGCGTATTTCAATTAAATATTCTTGTTATGTAAGGTCTTGGTTGAGATGAAAAAGCTAGTGTCACGAGGGGGATTCGAACCCATGACCTGCGGCTTAATACGCCGCTGCTCTACCACTTGAGTTATCTTGACTCCGATACACTCGGGTACCAACTTCCCATCTCAACCTACCTTTCGAATTTTCCATTGAGAAATTACAAAAAATAGGGGAAAAATAAAAAATACAGTTTTCCCAATGTATGTTTTTTAAATGTAAAACCTTAAGGCTTATTTCAATTAAATATTTAGAGAAAATTCGGAGGAGTTATGAATTTTTAAATGGTACACCAGACATCAGGGAGAGAAAAACTTGAACGCCGCGAATTTAAATAAAAATGTTTATTTATTTATTGCGAAGAAAAATCGTATTTAATGTAATGTGATGTAAGCACCCTAATTAAAACAAACGCGCATTTTTTAAAAATTGTTTGGCCGAAACATTGTTTGGTTTTCGCAACTGCTTGCTATAATGTAAGCAGAAAAACTGAATATAATTTTATTTATTAGTTTTGTATTATACTGAAAACAATAACAACTAATATACTGATATATGATAACATTGAAATGCAAGCCCAATAAAGCCAGTAAAACCTGTATTACAATATTAGTAAAATTGCTCATGTTTTTTCTCGGCTCATAGGGCCCATTGGCAAGGGCGTTCGGCCTTATGACTAATCTTTATGAAAGGTATTGCGGCTGAAATGAAAAAGTTAGTGTCACGAGCAGGATTGTTGTTGTCATCGATCTACTCGGATACCAACTTCCCATCTCAACCTACCTTTCAAATTTTCCTTTGAAAAATAGCCAAAAAAAGGGAAAATTCGAAAGGTTTGTAGGTTGAGATGGGAAGTTGGTACCCGAGTGTATCGGAGTCACGATAGCTCAAGTGGTAGAGCAGCGGCGTATCTAGCCGAAGGTCGTGGGTTCGAATCCCCCTCGTGACACTAGCTTTTTCATCTCAACAAAGCCCTTACATAAAAAGAATATTTAATTGAAATACGCCTTAGGTTTTATATTTAAAAAAACAAACATTGGGAAAACTGTACAATTCCTATACAAAAGAATTAACCAACATAAATATAATTTAAAAAACAAAAGTGATAGGAAGGAGGAGGATGACCCGAAATCGATCTCTTAAATAAAACAAGTAAAAAGCACATGGGTCTGATTAGTCCCAACACACCCAAATGAAGTAAATGAAAAAAAAGTAAACGGAAAAAAGAAGAAAACAAAATTTGTGGAAATTAGTTTCTGCTGCGGAGATGAACAACTTTCCGTTTTTGCCCTTTCTATCAATGATTCACTTAATCTGATCGATTTATCTTTTTTTGTCCTCCAGCCGACATTCTTCCTGCCTTGGGCAATTACTGCCGGACGGATTTTATACTTTTGTTTACTTTGCGCGATCCATTTTTTTTTTCGTGAAATGATATAGTGTAAATTGTTTGTTAGTGTTTTACCACAAAATAAAACTTAAAAGGAAAAAAGAATTATTAAAAACCAAAGTTTGATATTTTCCTTTTAAACCAACGAACAACAAAAATACAAAACATCTTCTAGTTTTCTTCTTTTTTTTAAAGAAAAAAGAAACTACTATTTTTTATTGTTCAGTTTCCACAGGAGTAAGTTGTAATAGCAAAAACATCACCCTTTCTTTGGAATCCAACAACTTCTGTTAATATATAATATTTAACTTTCTTGAAAGATTTCTACAATAATAATCGGTGAAATTATTGATAATGGGACAATAACAATAATATTCATAGTCAGAAATATTTTAGTTAACCAAACAAGGTAAATTGTAAGTTGAAAGAGCGCGGTCAGGCCAGCAGGATTGTATTGCCCGATACC
Source organism: Cimex lectularius (assembly GCF_000648675.2). NCBI lineage: Eukaryota > Metazoa > Arthropoda > Insecta > Hemiptera > Cimicidae > Cimex > Cimex lectularius. The sequence goes on along the minus strand of NW_019392864.1, from coordinate 113,266 downwards.
GACGAAGTATCGATACCACACCTTGATAAGGTCATGTATATTTTGTTTGTCATGATTTTCCTATTTCAATATATTAGGCGCTATATGCCTCTTAGGTACAATGTTAATCAACTAAATAACGCCAAACAGCATTTGGTATTTATAAATATAATGAAAAATGTTTAAGGCTTAAAACCATGGAGAAGCGCAGATATCTTTTGGAAAATTGAATTCCCCCTCCTGTTGTGTAAAGGATTACATGACAAGCAGATAACAAAGAGTCCCCTCTTGGAGAAGAAGGCCGAAAAAATAGTCTTTCCATTCTAGCAATCCACTTAGAGGAGATGGATAACAATTTAACCCGTCGGCCGGTGGCTGAGGTACTTTAGCAGAATGGAGTCGAATTTACGTATTGCTTTGTCGAGCGGCTTGTAAGGTTCGGGCGAAACGGTGGATAGCCTTACCTTACCGGGTAGCCAATACAGATAAGGCTGCTCCATATTTCTAACCGCCGCCCGTATCGCACACATAAAGTTACACCCTCTCAAAAGAAAAAGTCGTGCAATAAATTCACGTATTTCACTTAAGATGCCACTCACCATGAGATAAATCCAACTCCCTTTTATACATTATAATACGAAACTTAAATTTAAGAATTTTATAATTCTGTCTGGCGCATTTTTTCACTGATGTGATATACTTTCATAAAACCAATTTTATAAGCAACTCTGTTGGCCTTATATCGAATTTTATCATAGAAGAGTGGAGAAGTAACATTTTCCTCAGGGAGCGCGCGGCCATCGGATTTTAGGCGTTGATTGTCAGGAAAGGTTCGGAATGATGGTGGAAAGTTATTTAAGATAAGTTAGTTTATTATGGAATGGATTTGAAGACAAACAGACATATAATAATGATGATGATGGTTACTAGAAAGTGTGGGGTTCTGTTCCCCAAGACTGCGGCCTTCTGGCTTATTGTATTTTCCTAGTGCCATAATTCAGTGCAATCTTCTCGGGTCTAAGAAGAACTACGTCACTGACTCGTTGCTACAATTCCTTTCTCCGGATTTGCTTTGTATCCCAGGTTATATGTCATTGAGCTTCGAAGATGTGGTTGGCTGTTTTTTCCTCCTACAATCGAGCGGTCATCATTGAACATGCCCATGCTATTTTCTCAGATACCAGCGACTGGTAAATAGGCTTAACTCCTCTGAATTTAGCCCTCTGTAACTGTAGCAGTGAGTTTGCCGGTATTGGTGAGGGTTGTTTTTGCATAAGCTTGCTGTGTCTGACACCTCTAGAGTTTATCCATTCCACTTTTGTCTTTTTGGATCCATTTTGTGATGTAGGATTCTACGTATACTTTTGTTATCTTTAAGAATAAGGCCAGGGTCTATAAAGATCTTAAAATACCTTTGTGTCCTAGTATTTAAGATATAATCAGATTGTTGTGTTTCCCAGAATTTAGAAGCATTCACTGACAAATTTTGATGAGATTTTGTACATACTAATGCTATAATAGCTGCTTGCCTATCCGATAATAATATTATTTTAAGATATTGAAAAGCACAAGCGTTTATGACATGTAATTCAGGTTGAAAGACCAAGGTGTCCTTACCTTCCTAATGGTTTCATGAGTTTGTAAAAAAGTGGTGTCTATTTTCGGACTACGAATAGTGAAGCTTGTAGGATGTAGTCGAGTTTCGAATAAACGAACTATACAAACACAATCATAAAATTTTTAAATCCATTTGGCAGGAGAAATGCAGTTTTCTATACTGGCGGCAGGCTTAAAGCCAGAAACACACTTACCCAATGCTACCCGACGCAAATCCAAACTCCGATTTTCCATAAGGTTGCATGACCCCCGTGCACATCTACCCGATGCTATGCCACGCTAACCTACCCCGACGCTCTGCGATCCCCCCTGTCCGGATTTTCGTCGGGTCGCATCGAGTACAGTCGAAGACAAAAGAACCCGACACTCATATTTTTATTCAAACATGTATTATTGTCGTTATATTAATTACAACATACTTATTTTAATATAAACCAAATTAACTGTGATTAAAAATTAATTAGTTTTTATTTAAAAAATTAATTTTAATGGTTTGGTAGAAAATTAATCAAAACACCGGAATACGATTTTTTGATATAATGAATTTAACTAACAATTTATTGTACTCGCTTCGGCGGTACATATACTAAAATTGGAACAATTTATCACACGGTTTTGCTCATAAAATTTAATTAGCAATTTATTTCATAGTTTTGCTCGTAAAATTACACCATTTTGTAATGTCGGGTAGCATCAGAACAGGTCACTCATATTTTTTGTAGTTTATTTCAAACTAAGTACATGTAATTTTGTCGTTTTATTAATTACAACATGTTATTTTAATGTAAACCAAATTAAAGAAGATCAAAAATGCATAAATGTTTATAAACGTTGTTTAATTATGATGGTTAGGAGAAACTTTATTTAAAACAATTAAATTTAACAAACAATTTATTAGATGGTTGTGCTCATAAAATTTATCTAACAATTTATTATAAGGTTTTGCTCAAAATAGTGCATTAAGAACAAAAGATGCGTTGCGATTGTGATAGTGATTATTGTGATAAACGCTGTGGACTGTACGCGACGTGTGCTTGCGTCGGATAGATGTGCTCACCCCACCAAAACGTGGCAAGGCGTCGGGTAGCATCGGGTAGCGTCGCATGGCGTAGCATCGGGTGTTCCTGGATTAAAGGTAAAAGGAGTCGTTCTTTACAATATTCATCGTTGACTTGAGATTTTCATTAAGCTTAAGGCATTTTTGCAAGATCTGAACGAGTGATTTTCAGTATCGGTAAGTTTTTTAATTCGACTCCCCCCGGATTTGAAATCTCAACTTGCACAGACTTCGGACATGGCTCGCTGTTTCTTCTTTTGTCAATATCTGCACTGGCTAGTTTGAAAGTATTTACATGCCTATAGAGTTTTCATTGTTAGCACTCTTAGTCATTCTAGTCCCGACATTTAGGATTAGTAAATTTTCTGTTAATTTTGCGATGAAAGGCTTGCACCTAACAACATCTTCTACGTCAAAGGGAGAATAAAATTTGTCAACCACCGTATGGTACTGTTGAAAGGTAGTCAGTCAGTCGGTCGGTCGTCTCTCCGTGTCTGAGCAGCGTAAAAACAATTCTCATGACAATTTTTTTTTCAATTTTTCTCCTAGAAAAATTAAAATTTACACTGCCCTTTTGCGTTTCTGAACTTTCTGAGCAATGCTATTATACCCCTCCATTGTCTTGCTTTAATCAAAATTTCCACACGCATTTTGAGTTTAAGACCTTTCTAAACAAATTGTTTTCCATGTCTGTCTGTCAAAACTCCGAACCGTGTGACCGATTTTCATGAAATTTTCAGAAATTGCGTGGGTTGCTTTCTAGATGTCCGAAATGAATTTTATTCCAAACGGATTAAAATATGAGCTTGCGCATACACAAAATGTTAGTAAGCTATACTGGGCACCCACTCGGCTGACGATGTTTTTAGCCTATATTGTTGTTTCATTTTTGAGAAGATCCCGCTAGCTTTTTCATTTCAACAAAAACCTTACATAAAAAGATAGTTAATTGAAAGCAGTAATATGGTCAATAGAACACAAAATATAATGGATTTAATAAGTCAACCGAAGTATAACTTCACTAACATCTCTCCGGAGCCACTTCATATGTCGCCGAGAATCGAATCCTGATTACACGACATTTGAAAAATGGCAAAAAGGAGGGACAATTTTTTTTACTACACTCGGGTACCAACTTCCCATCTCAATCTACAACCTTTCGAATTTTCCCTCTTTTTTGTCATTTTTCAATGGAAAATTCGAATGTAAGGTAGAGATGGGACGTTGGTGTCCGAGTGGATCGAAGTCACGATAGCTCAAGTGGTCGAGCAGCGGCGTATTGAGCCGAAGATCGTGGGTTCGAATCCCATTCGGGACACTAACTTTTTCATTTCAACCAAAACCTTACATTAAAGATTAATTAATTGAAAAAAGTATTTTGGTCAATAGACCACTAAATATAATGGATTTGAGAAGAAAGTAGACCAATTGGAATTCGTCATAGAGTTTTCCTGAAAATCTGATTGTTTGAAATGGCTAGTAGGTGACAATCAAGGATTTTCCTAGACAGTTTTTACTTTTCCTATCTGATTTTCCATTTTTTCTAGACACCAGTTTAAATTTTTCATCTTTATCTAATTTTTTGTTAATTTTTTTAAACAGAATTTTTATCTGGATTAGTTTATTATTTAGCGAATCCTAACGCTGCTAGAAATTTTAATTACTTTCTCTTGGATTAGATTTTCTTTGAAAAATCACAATTCAACAGCCTTCCTTTATATATTTTATGTTTTTTAAATGAAAAAAATATCCGTTGGAGTAATTATGAATTCATAAAAAATTTAGCGGAAATTAAAAAAAAAATTCTTTTAGAAGAGAGACAGAAAGAAAGATATTTCAATTCAGCCAACACCGCTAAAGTTGATTATTTTCTTAAATTACTTATAGATGTGAAAACATGAAGAATTTTCTTTGTGTATTTATAATCTGCGTAAAATACTCCGTATAATTATTTCAGTGGTTTTTTTTGGATGTTTTTTTTTAATGATCTCAACTTAGAAATAATTGACTATTTGGAAGTGAAAGCCCCACCGTATTTCACAGTGTCGAAAAAAAAATACGTGAACATTTTCCCACTTAATGAAAGATGATACTAAAAACAGGAGTCGTTACAAATGTCGACATTAATTAAAAAAACAGTCATAATTCTTTTAAGTGTGACTGCTAATTGAAACGTAATTGCCGTTTGGTAAGCATTACACTCTCATTACAAGCCGGCGAGTGGCCTATCCTCATTCATACCAGGCTAATACAATGAGTCGTCTCTTTTCCACTTTTTATATCCCTCACCCCGCTCTTCACTCATTCGTTCCCCTGGAATCGTACAACACCCTCCCTTTTGTTCCCAATCTAATTTCAACCCCTTTTTACTCTTTACAAAGAAATTAGGGTCCAAAAACCAACCAGTGCCCTCTTCATAAAATAAGGATTAACCAATCAAACTTAACGTTAATTACGATGATTTACTGGGCAGGTATTTTAAAGGAAAAGCGGGTTTCGGCCGGCTAATTTATCGTCGGCCTGCCCTTTTATTCAATTCTCTAATCAAATTCATATAGCCTTTAGTTTCTTACTAGAATGTAACAAAGAGGCTTAAGTTTTAACACTATGATTAACACCCCTTTGGGCCGAAAGGAATTTACTCCCTTTTCAACGCATTCCACACTTCCAAGCCATCTCATTGGGGTACACGCGAATTTACTCGGGGCCTTCCTTCCGTCTAATGCACTTGCGAACAGGCTTAGGCCCCTTTCTACTCATTCTCAGACCACCCCCTTTATTCCCTATTGCCTTTTTTTTTATCTTACCGAGTTTCATTTGCAAGATGGTTAAATTGCCAAAACACAGCATTACCGCAGACATCAAAAACAAAAACGTATTCATATTTATGTAATAAACAACTATTCTAAATAAACAGTATATCAAATTACTTCAATCAACCACACTTTTCTCTAACTACGTTAATTAACTCAAGTTAGAAGAATTTAAACGGTTTATTTTTAGCGAAAGCTCTACTTTCAAAACAATAATTACATTCAATTAATTAAGGTTTTAAGTTGAGATAAAAAAGTCAGTTTCACGAGCGGGATTCGAACCCACGACATTCGGCTTGATACGCCGCTACTCTACCACTTGAGATATCAAAATAAAAAAAAAAATAATCAAAATACCCTTTTTCAAATTAAATTAAATTCCTTCTTTTGTAAATCCGATTCATGAAATTTTGCGAAGTAAATTTACGTTTTTTCGTATCAACTTTAGTATGAACTTCATTTGATTTCGTGNTCTGACTTTTTTATCTCAACTTAAAACCTTAATTAATTGAATGTTATTAATTGGTCAAGCGGACCACGAAAAATAGTGAACAATAATTACAGTTGTAAAAAGTGATTTTTTTTTATTAAAGCGGATTTGATTAATTTATAAAGGAATATGTTATGGGATCGTGGAAATAGGAATTTTATTTAGATATTTAGGAATTCCTTCACACCAATTTGATTTTCATCCTCGTCATTCAACAACTCAGCAAAGTTTAAAGCGGGGAACACCCTTATCCGATGGAACGCTGTGCGACGCTACCCGATGCTACCCGACGCCTTGTCACCTTTTGGTAGGTGTGCACATCTATGCGACGTCAAACGCACGCCACGTACAATCACACAGCTTGTAACACCATCGCAACGCCTCTTTTGTTCTTAATGCACTATTTTGAGCAAAACCAAAACAAATTGATAGTTAAATTTTATGGGCACGGCACAACCATGTAATAAATTTTTTGTTAAACATAATTGTTTTAAATAAATTTATTAGGTTTCGTGATCCGCTCGACCAAATAGTTTTAAATAAAGTTATTTAATTATTAAACTAAAATAAATTTTTAGTTAAATTTTATGGGCACAACCATGTAATAAATTGTTCGTTAAACATAATTGTTTTAAATAAATTTATTAGGTTTCGTGGTCCGCTTAACCAAATAATTTTAAATAAAGTTATTCCCGTGTTTTGATAAATTTTCTTCCTAACCATCATAATTTTTTATTTATTTTTTATATTTTTTATTACAGGCTGTAATTATTATTTACAATATGTAATTTGCGGATACATGAACTGATGTACAACTATTTACATTGAGGGGAGAAAACAATCAATATTATCCTCCCTCTTCACTTTGTTTATTTATTTTTTTTTTTTACAGTTTACTCGGAAAGGTCGCGGGGCCATTTCCTCTTAAGACGCCTTATGGGTTGTAGGGATGGGTTCTATCGGACAGGACTTGGGCAAGACTTTTTGGATGGTGGAAGAGTTTTTTGTGAAACTTGGTAAATTTTTGGGGAATAAATTTTTGGATATAAGGAATTTGAAGGTCGTTGTGGAGGGTAGCATTTGAGACATAAAAAGGAGCATTTACAATGGGTCTGAGATGTTTAGATTGAAAGGATTGTAGACGTTGGATATTGGAAGGTTTAGCGATTCCCCCCCCCACAGTTCTATTCCGTACGTCCAAATCGGTTGTAGTAGTGTTTTGTAAATTGTAAGTTTGTTTTTTGTCGATAGTTGAGACTGTCGTCCTATAAGTCTGTGAAGTAGACCATACCGTCTGTTTAGGTTTTGTCGTGTCAGTCGTGTATGTTGATTCCACGTTAGTCATGAGTATAGGTGGAACCCAAGGTAGCGAACGCAGTCGGATTTGGTGATAAGAACGTTGTTGTAGTATATCGTGAGAGGAGGCTTGCTTCGGAGTGTAAATGTGACATGGACGCTCTTGCTTTCGTTTATCTTCATTTTTCATTGTCTACACCAATCTGCTATACATGAGATATGTTCCTGCAGATCTTCCGAAGCAACCGCAGGATCGGAATTGGAGGATAGTACAGCTGTATCATCGGCGAAGGATGCAAGTAGGGTGGTAGGTTTAGTGGGAAAATCTGCAGTATAAAAGATATAGAGGATTGATCCGAGCACACTGCCCTGCGGTACTCCCGCAGCCAGAGCAGTATTCGGAGTAATCTGATCCTTGTCGGACCCGAAAGAACCGCTCTGTTAGATAAGAGCGGAGGATTAGGTAAAGAGTATTTAGAAGGACACGCTTTAATTTACAGGAGTCCCCTGTGCCACACGCGGTCAAACGCTTGTGCCGTATCAAGGAAAGCTCCCATACAATATTCTTTGCGCTCGAGGGAGGAGGATATACGGTCAACAACGCGAAACACCTGCTGGACTGTGGAATGGTCGGGGCGGAAGCCAAACTGAAGATCGGGGAGGTTAGACTTTAATTGTGGCACTAGCCGTTTAAGGAGAATTTTTTCGAATACTTTGGACATGATGGAAAGTAAACTAATTGGTCGATAAGATGAAGATTTTTGAGCTGGTTTGCCAGGTTTCAGGAAGGGGATAATGACCATCATAATTAAATAGATTTTATAAAAACTTATAAACTTTTGATCTCGTTTAATTTGGTTTACATTAAAATAGGAATGTTGTAATTAATAAAACGACAAAATTACATCTACTTAGTTTGAAATAAACTACAAAAAATATCCTGATCTGAAGCTACTCGACGAAAATGGTGTAATTTTATGAGCAAAACCATGAATTAAATTGTTAGTGAAATTTTATTACCAAAACTGTGTAATAAATTGTTAGTTAAATTCATTATATCAAAAAATGATATTCTGCTGTTTCTAATTTTCTACCAAACCATTAAAATTAATTAAAAAAAAAAAAACTATTGAATTTTTGATCTCGGTTAATTTGGTTTATATTAAAATAAGTATTTTTAAATTAATATAACGACAATAATACATGTAGTTTGAATAAAAATGTTCGTGTCCGGTTCTTTTGTCTTCGACTGTACTCTATGCTACCAGATGAAAATCTGGACAGTGGGGATCGCAGAGCGTAGAGTAGGGTAGCGTTGCGTGGCATCGAGCAGATGTGCACGGGGGTAATTCAATCTTATGGAAAATTAGATTTTGGCTTTGCGTCGGGTAGCATCGGGTAGCGTCGCATATCGTTGCATCGGGTAAGTGTAGTCCCGACTTTAGGGTTTTCTCTGTTGTAGAGAACAGTACAGTCGGGTGCATTCTTAGACATGTCCCAAACTGTTGACAGGGTCTGACATACGGGAGTTCTCGTAGTAGTTATTAGTTACTAAACCAGTTCCTACTCTCTCCTTATTACCAAATACTAAATTCCTACCTAGCAAATGCATATGCTTCAGTAAGGTGCGGCAATGAGTCCCATCATACCAATTATATTGCTGACCTGATGTCCCAATAACTCCGATCCAAGTCAACTACCATAACCAGGAACAACTTGAGCTCATTGAAAAATTATGCAAAACATGGATGATGAAACAGAATATAATGAAGTATTGACATCTACACAAGTGAAATTAGTCTGACGTGGAATCCTCACACAAGAGAGAGCGGCAAGAACTAAGTACAGGATTCAGACAGCTAGGAAGGCTTATAGGACCGAAGTCATACATGACGGCGAAGAATAAAGTAGTCTTTCATATGTGGCCACCAAAAATACTAACATCCAAAAGAATCCCAAAATTCCGATCCAAAGTCTTCAGAAGAATTCTTCAAACTCTTTACTATGCCTCCAACCTCACCATCCACACTGGTCTTTAACGTTCTCTTCGTCAAAGAGTTGATATGTTTCCGCTTCCTAAGTTTCAATCTAATCTTTCAACCCAGCCTAACCTTACAGTTCAAGATCTCTCCACTTCTTGCCATCCCAATAACTCTACTCGGCTCAAAGAACGATGGTTCCGAAACCTCTTCTTAACCCGATAACAAACTGAGCACCACATATGCATTCTCCAACACGTGTCCTCCAGCTGCAGTAATGGCCGGAGTGTTAGTGTTTTGCCCGGGATTGTATAGTATTAAGAATAATTAGTAATGTGTGTATTTCATGAACAGGATATAAATTAGGAATAAAACGAACTCGGTATTAAAAATAACACAAACATAATAAATAACCTTCACAATAAAGGGAGTGTAAAATTGAAAATTTCCGATACTTTCATTTCATGATTCTGTTCATATCAAAATAATTTTGTTTATTTATTATTCGCGTAAAAATTAATTGGCCTCGTGGTTAGAGGATTAAAGTCAACATGCCGGATTCAAACTAATCCCAACTTCAAACCAAGCACACTCCGTACTCGGACCCTATTCAGATGAAAAGATAATATTTAGAGAGCCAGACTTTTGAAAGACCCTTGAAATAACAGAAACTGGAAACATTTAGGGATTGTATACGATATTATATTACCTCGGATGGTGGTCCAATTATTGAGACAGATTCGCAAAGAGGGGCCTCATAAAAATACTGTTTTATTATCGAAATTATCTCGCCCTATATGAGTATGTTGTAGTATGTTGGATTGTAGGTGAAAACACTTGATTGTGACTCCGAATCTTGTAGGGAATGAAAATTTCCAAATATTCAATAGCATTAAACCTTTCAACTCCGAATTATTATTATTTGTCGACTTTTTTTAAGACGGTCTAAAGATCTTTTTTTTATTAACGTATGAGACGCATCATTTTGAAAATTCGGGAAGGTTACTCTGAGGCAATTTTCATCTTTTTCCAAATTAAATTTACCCTTGTGCAAATCGATTCCATCCTTTTGCAAAAAAAATTCACCCTTATGCAAATCAATTCCATCCTTTTGCAAAAAAATTCACCCTTGTGCAAATCAATTCCATCCTTTTGCAAAAAAATTCACCCTTGTGCAAATCAATTCCATCCTTTTGCAAAAAAATTCACCCTGGTGCATATCAATTCCATCCTTTTGCAAAAAATTCACCCTTGTGCAAATCAATTCCATCCTTTTGCAAAAAATTCACCCTTGTGCAAATCAATTCCATCCTTTTCCAAAAAAAATCACCCTTGTGCAAATCAATTCCATCCTTTTCCAAAAAAATTCACCCTTGTGCAAATCAATTCCATTATTTTGCAAAAAAATTCACCCTTGTGCAAATCAATTCCATCCTTTTGCAAAAAAATTCACCCTTGTGCATATCAATTCCATCCTTTTGCAAAAAATTCACCCTTGTGCAAATCAATTCCATCCTTTTGCAAAAAAAATTCACCCTTGTGCATATCAATTCCATCCTTTTGCAAAAAATTCACCCTTGTGCAAATCAATTCCATCCTTTTGCAAAAAAAATCACCCTTGTGCAAATCAATTCCATCCTTTTCCAAAAAAATTCACCCTTGTGCAAATCAATTCCATCCTTTTGCAAAAAAAATCACCCTTGTGCAAATCAATACTACTCTTTTACGAATTTAATCCTTTTTTTGCAGATCAAATTCAGCCTTTTGCTAGTTAAGTTATCACTCCGGCACGTCAATTTCAACGTAAATGAAATGCAGGTTTTTGCAAATTATATTCACCGCAAATAAAAATCAACATTTTGCATTTTTATCCACCGATTTACAAATCAAATTCACCCTTTTGGTAATTACCTTAACGCTTTTTAAATCATTTCCCTTCTTTTACAAATTAAAATCATACTTTTTCAAATTACATTAACCTCTTTGCTATGGCTTGTATTTTTACTCCTGGTGAAAAGGAAATTTCATTAATTTTTTTTTTTAGTACAGGTAAGATATTATCGGGCGATAAGTAGTTTGTTTTGTGGCTAATGGTTCATATTTACAATGGAAAACGTAATTACAAAGAAAATAGATTTGTTTATAGGTCAGCAATGTAAGAAAAAATTTAGTTGTTTTAGTGAGGAGTCGAAGAATTTCAGAGAATATAAGGTCGTGTACAGTACTACAAAATGGGAACAATCCTAAATGGTAAGATTTCGAATGTCAAGTAAAATCTTAAGTTAAAAATTTAAATCGTCGAGAAATTTATATATTGATATACGCTACCGTCCGATGTTATTGGCGTAATACTAGATGTAATGCTTTTTCGTTTAACTTTTGTCTAAAAGAAATCCTTCCTATTGTAAAAACCTGTTAAACTTATGAATTAATATGTTAAAACCCATTATGGCCTCATTTTTCATATAATTTTAATGGTTGCTGTGTTAATATATTGTTCAAATAAGCTTTACTTTATACAAAACGATACCTTTTTCCTACAATGTTAGCAAATGTAGATTTTCAACTCCAACTGGCAGGGGTTAATTTCGCACTGGGAACTCCAACCCCTCAGGGCGCGTGGCACCCCTCGCGGCATTCGGCCAAGATCCGCCACACGGATATCAATTCGTGAAGTTTTTGCGGTAACATGGTAAAAACAAAATCTCAGACCTAACTCAAAATAGTCATACATCACTTCAAATGGATGACGTTCGACCGGTGTACGTTTACCTAGATGTAAAAACAATTTTGAACTTTATCTCTGGGTTGGAATCCCCAATGCGAAATTATCTACCAATTGTCAATCGAGGCACGTGTGTTCGAACAAGCCGGCATTTGCCTACATTGTAGGACGCATGATTTTTTTTGTAAATTTATTTATACATGTTTAATTTCGAAAAACAACAAAAAATGCAAATATTCAATATTTTTAAAAAGATAGTTCCTACTCACAGTACATTGTTTACAACTATCCGGATTTCGAGCCTATAGCTCATCATCAGGTTGAAGGAGCTCTACTACAACCACGTCTCTCGACATGAATTGTAAGACTGAACCCCCCCCCCGGTCAACGGCCATAAAGACGTTCGAATGAGAAGTTGGTTTTGACTGTCCCTGCATTATCACGGGTGAAAATCGGGAATTATAACACAATTAAATAAGAAATTAATAATAAATTAGTGTTTTGTAATATATATAATTTATGAAAGGTATTGGTTGAGTTCAAAAAGTCAGCGTTTGTGTACTTGCTTTATTTAATAGATCAATTTCGGGTCATCCTCCTCCTTCCTATCAATTTGGTTTTTAAATTATATTTATGTTGGTTAATTCTTTTGTATAGGAATTGTACAGTTTTCCCAATGTATGTTTTTTATACATAAAACTTTAAGGCCTATTTCAATTAAATATTCTTTTTATGTAAGGTCTTGGTTGAGATGAAAAATCTAGAGTCACGAGAGGGATTCGAACCCACGACCTTTGGCTAAATACGCCGCTCTTCTACCACTTGAATTATCGTGACCTCGATCCGCTGGGACACCAACTTCCCATCTCAACCTCACCTTTTGAATTTTCCCTCCTTTTTGCCATTTTTCAACTTTCATTTTTTATCTTAACCAATGCCTTTTATAAATATTCATTAATTGAAAAATGTTAATTGGTCAATCGGACCACGAACTGTATAATATATATTCACCCTTGTGCAAATCAATTCCATCCTTTTGCAAAAAAAATTCACCCTTGTGCAAATCAATTCCATCCTTTTGCAAAAAAA